>NC_053396.1:144017592-144318433 GCF_905171765.1 Bufo bufo | reverse complement strand
ACTAATCACTAAACTAGCTGCATGCGCCTTACTATCACTATACTACGGCGGCGACTACGAAAAACACCATACACTGCATTATGAACAATAAGGAATATTTATTACACAATACAATTATACAAGTCTAGCAATACGCTATATCTATATACATTCATGGATCAATGGATATGAATATACATACAGATAGACGTACACACTGCAGTATAGAAACAGTACTACAATAAACACAATACAAGCCTAACTACTCTACACAGCACAATCCCAAATTCCACCCCACATACTATCTATACATTACAATAATACATTCATACACACAAATATCAGTAACCCACCCGCCTGACAATATACTATCCCTACGGGGTACAAGGGGTTAACAATGGCACTGCAGGGGTGTATGCAGGCCACAGAGTAGATCAGGGAAGGGTTAACAGTGGGTATAGCAATACAGGGGTTGCTCAGGGGAATAGGGGTTTGGTTATTCAGGGGTTATCAGGGCGTAACAGAAATGCAAGGGTTAATACCCTGCAAGTGTACAGTGAGGGGTGTGTGGCAGGGGTTTGGATATGCAGGGGTTGCCACCAGGGGTGGATCAGGGGTCTCAGGGCAGAGTAGGGGAACAGGGCACTGAAGGGGTTAACAGGGGACTCTGGAGAGTAGGGGAACAGGGCACTGAAGGGGTTAACAGGGGACTCTGGAGCAGAGTTGCAGAGCAGGGGACTGTGAACTGGGGCAGCAGGGCAGGGGTTAAGGGCAGCAGCAATGCTGCTGGGATTGCAGGGTCCATTGGGGGACTGCTGGGAAGGGGTTAATGGCAGGGGGGCAGTGAGATCCTAGGGCAATGCAGGATTAGGGGTTCAGGGCAGCAGGGGTTAAGGAGGAGGCAGGACAGGAAAAGCGATACTTAGTCTATTCAGCTTCGTCCATCTGCTCTCCTCCTCTGGGCTGCTCTGGGCTCAACTGCTCTGGGCTCTCCAACTCTTCTCAGCTCTTGTTCCGGGTGCAGGGCTCAGGGCTGCCTGCGCGCTCTCTCTCCTCTCTGTGGGGGTGGCCGGTCATTTCTTCAGAGCGCAGCACATCGCTGCCTGCGCTCTCCTGTATGGAGGGGTCCCGTTCTGAGCACCGGATCCGCTCATCTTCAGGGGGGGGGGGGGGGTCCCGATCTGTCCGAGTGCAGTGCTGCTGGGGTATTTAAACCCTGCAGCGCTCGTGCCCGTTTTACCGCCCTGCACCAGCCCGCTCTCCCAGGCAGGGGGATCCTTTGATCCTCCCGCCTGTGGAGATATCGCACATCTCTGGCGCAGTAATTACAGCGCCGGAGGTGAGCGGCACACAGGGGCATGGGAACTCTGTTCCCATGTCCCTGTTAGGCATACCATCTCCAGTGCTGCCGGAGATGGTAACAAAGGGCAGAGGATCTTTATTGATCCTCTGTCCTTTGAAGAGGCCGAAACTGGACATAATTGTCCAGTTGTCAGCCTCTCCCCACCGAGCAGGCACATTCCAGAGGGGGGGGGGGGCATCCATGGGAGCTTCTGGGGACAGTTTAACTATATATATACACTTATAGATGCTTGGGGCACATCCATAAGTATATATATATATATATATATATATATATATATATATACACACATATATAGAACACAGGGAGTCTCAATGGGCAGCAATAAGCCCACCTATACATATACTATATACATAGAGATGTATGCTGACAAAGGGGAATACATACATCTCTATGTATACACCTACTACCTGGACGGGCCCATGCAAAAGGGCCAATATATATATGCATATATGTAAGGGCATATATACATATATATTTAAATCCAACACTCCCCTCAACAGCTTCTCACCGAGCAAGCACTCTTTGGGGTAGATGAGGGGGAGGGTGACAGAGAGGAGGCTGAGGAAAGTGAGGTAGCTATCTGGGTAACAGTTAGAAAGTGGGGTAGAGGGAAGAGTGCCAGGGAGGCTAGCCCTCATCTGACACACCCCAACAAGTTTGCACGTTTGGCAGATGAGGGGGATATCAGTCCAGGGACTGCACTGCCGCAGCCGGACACTTCCTCTGCCAGTCAGGGGAATGTCAGCTCTGGTAAGCAGGGGATCAGGAGAGCAGGGCAGGCCAGACAGGTGCTGGTAGTGGGAGACTCAATTATTAGGGGAACAGATAGGGAAATCTGTCACAAAGACAGTGATCGCCGAACAGTGTGCTGTCTTCCTGGCACTAGAGTTTGACACATCGCGGATCGGGTTGACAGATTACTGGGAGGGGCTGGTGAAGATCCAGCGGTCATGGTCCATATCGGAACCAATGACAAAGTTAGGGGTAGGTGGAGAGTCCTTAAAAATGATTTCAGGGATTTAGGTCAAAAGCTTAGGGCAAGGACCTCAAAGGTAGTATTTTCCGAAATACTACCTGTACTACGGGCCACACAAGAAAGGCAGCGGGAGATTAGGGAAATTAACAAGTGGCTTAAGAACTGGTGTAGGAAGGAGGGGTTTGGGTTCCTGGAGAACTGGGCCGACTTCTCTATTGGCTACAGGCTCTATCGTAGGGACGGGCTGCACCTGAATGGGGAAGGGGCAGCTGTGTTGGGGAAGAAGATGGCTAGAAGGTTGGAGGAGTGTTTAAACTAGGGACTGGGGGGGAGGGTAATTACGTTACAGGATGGGAAGATAGTGCAGATAGAGACCGGGGGCAAGGTAGTGGGACTGGGGGAGGAATGGAAGGAGGGACTAGAACAGTTCAGAAGGAAAGGTGTAGGGTAAAAAATATACATAAACCTCTCAAATGTATGTATACTAATGCCAGAAGCCTGACTAATAAAACTGGTGAACTGGAATTAGTGATGTGTGAGGAGGACTATGACATAGTGGGAATAACTGAGACATGGCTGGATGATAGCTATGACTGGGCAGTTAATGTACAAGGTTACAGTCTGTTTAGAAAGGATCGTCAAAACCGGAGAGGGGGAGGGGTCTGCCTTTATGTAAAGTCCTGTCTAAAACCCTCACTCCGTGAAGATATAAGTGAGGGACATGAACATGTGGAGTCACTGTGGGTAGAGATATATGGAGCTAAAAAGAACAATAAATTACTAATAGGAGTTTACTATAAACCACCTAATATACCAGAGTCCACAGAAAATCTACTACTAAATGAGATAGACAAGGCGGCAAATCATAATGAGGTGGTTATTATGGGGGACTTCAACTACCCAGATATAGACTGGGAAACTGAAACTTGTATATCTCATAAAGGAAACAGATTCTTGGCAATAACCAAAGACAATTATCTCTCCCAACTGGTTCAGGACCCGACTAGAGGGACGGCCATACTGGACGTAGTATTAACCAATAGACCTTACAGAACAACAGATGTGCAGGTTGGGGGACACCTGGGAAATAGTGACCATAAAGTAATAACCTTCCAATTCAAAAGAGCATTTCTACAGGGAGGAACAAAAATACCAAACTTCAAAAAAGCTAAATTTAGCCAACTAAGAGAGGCCATAGGCCTAACTAAATGGGATAAAGTCCTCACAAATAAAAATACAGCCACAAAATGGGATATCTTTAAAAGCATCCTAAAAGCTCATTGTGAGAGGTACATACCGTATGGGAATAAAAGGTTAAGGAACAAAAAGAAACCAATGTGGATAAACAGAACTGTAAAGAAAGCAATAAATGACAAAAAGAAAGCATATAAGACACTAAAACAGGAGGGTAGCACGGAAGCACTGAAAAACTATAAGGAAAAAAATAGAACATGTAAAAAACAAATAAAAGCGGCCAAACTAGAGACTAATTGCCAAAGAGAGTAAAACTAACCCTAAAATGTTCTTCAATTATATAAATGTTAAAAAGTATGCTCTGATGCTAACATCTGGGGGGCTGCCTGGGTGAAATTATGGGTATGTCCGGGTTCAGCTCTGAACCCAGACAACCCCTTTAAATCTATGCCAGCAAGGGAGCTGGTGTAGATTTAAGTATGTTGCATGGTCTGCTGGAGGAAGCACCAAAGTTATGTAGAGGCCTGTGCCTCCACAAAACTTTGATGCTTCCTCCAGCAGTACAAAGAGACTTAAGACCGGCATGGAAAATGCTAATTTTAAAAAATGAGCCCCAGTATCTTTACAACACATCTAGTGTGTATTTTTTTGCATAAACGGTTCAATCATTAACACTGGAATCTTGATGCACTGGGGACCTAGGTTTGAATCCAACCATGGACAATATGTGCACATGGTTTGTATGTTCTCCCTGAGTTTGTGTTGGTTTTCTCTGGGTACTCCAATTTCCCCCTACCCTCTGAAGAAATATGGGGTAATTTAGCAAACTGGTGTAAAGTATGTGAGACAGTGACAGGTCTCACTCAGGTTAGAGGCAAGGAAGGGGTGGATAGTGCGGTCCACACCCCTGTTCCACCACAGGTGAGAGAAGCTGGAGGTAATCAGCCTGGCATAAGGCACCTCCCAGAGTGTCAGAAAGGGGGTAGTGTGTTACCTGTGGACAGAGGCCTGGAGGCTTTGTCTGTGTGGTCTCAGCTGGGCAAGGCTGAGGGACCACAAGGCTAGGAGATAGCCTGGGGTTGGGGGATGCAGCGACGCCTGGGAGGGTCGCAGGGCCATAGTCAGGCAGACTACTGAGCCCCAATCCCCCACAAGAAATACTGACTTGGAGACAGTGGGCGTACTGGACTCTGTACAGCCAGGAGGCTGTGGGACATTGGCTGACAAAGCTGCATGAGTTCACAGGGTGTGAACTGGGATCTAGGTGAGTCAGGAAACTTTATGTTTAGTTAGAGCCTGGACGGGCGAGTGTTTATTATTTTATGTGGATGTCACATGTGTTAGGTGAAGCTGCGACTTCATGATAACCTGTATTGGTTGGAGTGTGCACAATAAATACACTGTTTGGACCTGAAACCTGGTGTCCTAAAGGCGTATCTGTGAGAATGACCCCCGGTGAAGAGCTAACCCCCCACAAGTAGAACTGGCTTAGTAGCCCATAGCAACCAATTAGATTCCACCTTTCATTTTCCAAAGGAGCTGTCAAAAATGAAAGGTGGAATCTGATTGGTTGTTGTGGGAAACTAAGCCACTTCTACTTTACACCAGATTGATAAATGACCCCAATAGTGATAGAGAATTTAGATTATGGACCCCACTAGGGACACTGAGTGATGATAGCCTCTGTAAAGTGCTGCACTATATAAGCAAGCAAATAAATAAATAAATAAATAAAGAATCTGACTCGTTTTTGTGTAATGAATTCAGTTTTCATACTTTTCAGTGAGAAATTCAAGACCTTTTCTAAATCTGTCAATAATGTTGCATTTTTTGTTTTGCTTCTCTGCCATAAAAATCAACCTGATATGTTTATCAATCTTTTCCATGGCAATTTAAATGAAATGTGTGTATTTTGCTCTTTGCTGCTATAATGTGCCATCAATCTTCAGTATTGTTGGTGTCCTCTTTACCTCGTCTCATTATACTAGATATATTACTTCATAAAATGAGAGTTGGATATATTTATTGTCTTATCTCAAGTGAATGCCATTCATAACTGTAAACAGTTGCATTGTAGAAGTGTTTTTCTTGACAAGTGTATAAGTGACAAAAGAACAAATTTGTGAAAAAAAATCCCACACGTTGTGTAAAGGTTTTCTATGTAAGACATAATTATGCAGTAGATTATTTCTCATTGCAAACAAAAGAATTGTTGGTGTCAATGCTGCGTTGACTTGAATGGGTCTGATACAGTATCTTTTTTTAAAAGGAAAAATGCATAATAATAAAATACATGGATGACATCATTAAAAATAGCTAATTCAAGATTCAAGTCAGACAAAAAAGTATTGTACAAAACCTCTTTGTTACAGCAATGGGTCTGGAGCCATTATGTTACAGGAAATGTGTCATCAGAAAAAGACCTATTGATTAAATCACATTTTTATTTTTAACATATTTTTTAATAATTTCTGGTGGTATTTTAATTTTCCATGTCAATATCTGTATTCTTGTTCTATACAGATCACTTTACTGCAGTTACTTGTTATCTATACACAGAGGTGATATCAGTACATGAAGGATTAGAATGACAGATAAGACGGGATCCTCCATTCAGAATAGGTGATTGTCAAAGCTTATCTATTCTTTCCTTGTACAATGACAGAGCATGCCTACAAAACTCTCCCATAGAAGTAAGTGAGGTCCCCTCCTGACCATTGTGTCTGTGGCCCATGTGGCAGCCATAAAGCAATTTTCTTAATACTTTCTGAATGCTGTTAAGAAAAGCTCAGGCAAGATGGCAGCCCCCATAATTCTGTTCAGGAAAAATAATAATAATAAAAAAAATCTGCAATAAGAAAATAAAAACACATTAGAAAAAAGCTTATGTGTCGCTATCTGGTTTTAACTGACAGAAATGATTTGTGGAACATTTCCTTTATCTAACAATTTTATCTTTGTGCTAATTCTATTGGTGTTATCATGTTAGTTTCCTGCTCTTCACCTTAACCCCTATAAAGACATCTGGACTTCGCTGCAGGGGAGCCATCAGTCCACTGCCCCCTGAAACATTCCCTGTGTAGTTACAATCTGACCCATCAGCTACAGAGATTCTGGTACAGGGTATCAAGGAGTTAGACAAAACGTAGTCAGGGACAGAGTGAGGTCAGGGCTGGCAGAGTTCTTACAATATGGGAAATCTTCTAATTTTCAAGGCAGGCTGAGTAGGATGAATACAGAGGTCATGCACAGGTCAGGTCAGACAGTGGAGGATCAGAGTACAGTAAACAGTCAGAGGTCGATACATTGGTAGACAACAGGATACAGCACATCTAGTGGGAAGTTAGCAAGCTAAGGAACCTAATTGTTCAGGTGTCCCTCCATAGAAGAAGGTGCCTGAAGTACCTCAGGGTTGCCAACCATTGGCTGGCGAACATTAGAGTGTGTGTGTGTTCTGGCACTTTAGGAGCCAGAGGAAGAACATGTGCATGGCCTACACACAGGGGTGTAGAGGATTTGCCAACAAGAACAAACAGAAAAGACCTGGTGGCTGGACCTGCCGCAAAGAAGGCAGTGATAGGCGGGTTTGGGTAGCCAGTATCCTCCCCTGTAACACCTAAAGGATAACTTAATTACACTGATTAAATAATAGGAGGAGTAGATACCATATTATAATTCAATAAACTATGAGCTGCTGCACACTACATCATTTAGTAGAAGACTATCAAACAATCAGAGCTTCATCAAGAAATAATATTTTTAGGTGCCTCATGAACTAAACACCATTTAAATTAAGACCAACAGTATACGTTAAGATGGAAGGCCATCTTCACGTAACATATACATGCTAAAGAAAGCTGCCATAGTATATGCCACTGTCAAACAGCTGGTTCTTTCTGCAGCAAGCTGGTTGGTTTATTCCTGTAACTGTGAGGGCTAGTAAGCCCCATAGTCAGTTGTCCATGCTTTATGCTGTCTACCGCTGCAGGTGTCGCTGGTTCAACCTTTATCTGGATTCCTAAGGAAAGCATCACTCACCGCCACTTGCTAGCAAACTACCACAAAGGTACAACTGGTCCTCCACACACAAGTAGTTGCAACATTCTTTGAGTTCTCCCAACAAGGTCCTTCTGGTTACCTCTATTTCTCCACTCCACTACCAGAATGTAGGATTCCCTAGGTGTGACCTCTGCACTGCTGTTGACTCAACTTTGTGGCCTCCATGACAATTGACATATCAACAATTCACAGTGTAGTTTTGCCATATATACACTGTGGATTGCATCAATGACAATGGAGAGTCACTTATAAATATTTGTAGTATTCATCAATATCCTGTCAGAGGGTACTTTATATGAGGTTATTTTTTTATTTTTTTGGCGACCTATGACATCACCACTTACAATATGCATCTTAAACGTGTCATAAATACTTAGTTTAACCCACGGTTGTGCATATATTAATTATCACACTGGCATCTTACAGCAGCATAAACCACATTAAATGATACATAGCATGCTATAATGTGTTTTATTTACATGAGGCTGCATATAACATTACTATACATAGTTATATAATATTCTACAGTTCAACTTGGTAGGTATTTCCACCATAACAGGGTCAATGATAATCAATTACAATCAGGGGCATTGCTACGGTCTCAAAAGATCCAGGGCCCAAGCCCCAATGAATATGACCCAATTCTCTATGTTGACCCTCCCCGCGCACACCACATTTTACAGTATTTTCTATATAGCAGCACATACCTCTCACATCCAGTGCCTCCCAGGTGACGTCTCCTTCTAATGTAGATCTTCTCTGTTATCATCTTTGTTCGGTCCGGACAACTTCTTTCAGCCGTGCCTTGTCTCTGCAGAGTTTGACACACAGACACCTTATCTTAGCTTCCTTTTATATCCTCATCCTCCAACCTCAAGTCCCAACAGTGTTATTCTGCTGCTCGTTGTGCTCCCTAATACCTCCAAATAATATTTTAAAGAAAAATGAGTGCCATACAGAGGGTCCCTTCCATAGTAATAGTGCTCCTCAAAGTCCCACCAATAGTGATTCCCTTCTAGCATGCCCTCATTAGTAATACTGCCCCCTACAGAGCCCCCAACAGTGATAATGCTTTCCAACAGTGCCTCCATTAGTAGAAGAGTCCTTCAGTATTAATATTGTCGTCAGAATGCCCCCAGTAAAAATAAGGCCCCCCCATTGTTCCCACATTGGTAATAACGCTCTCTACAGACCCCTCAGTAGTAATACGGCCTCCTATAGTGCTCTAAGTAGGAATAAAACATATCTATAAGTCGCTCCTATAGAATCCTCACTAGTAATAAGAACGCCTATAATGTCCACTGGATTTGAAGTGCCCCTACAGTATTTAATTTGCCCCCTACTGTTATAATGCTCTCCCTGAAGATCCTCCAGTATTTATAATGCCCTCTGCAATAAATTATAATTCCAAAGCCCCTCCACCATACAGTCCCATGTAAATAACACTATTTCCCTCCGCCATAGAGTCCCATGTAAATAACATCATACCATCTCTCCAGCCCCCTCCAATAAACAGTATAGTCCTATGTAAATAACATCACTTACCTCCCTTCAGCCCCTCCAATATACAGTCCCATGTAAATAATATCACCCCTCCACAGCCGCCTTCAACATACATTCCAATGTAAATAATATCACCCCCTCCTCAGCCACCTCCAACATGCAATGCCATGTAAATAAAATCACCCCCTCAACATTGAGTTCCATGTAATAACATCACTGCCTCCCCCAGCCGCCTTCAACATAGAATCCTTTTTAAATAACATTGCACCCTCAACATTCAGACCCATGTAAATAACAACACTCCTTCCCCCAGCCCCTGGAACATTTAGTCCCATGTAAATAACATCCCCCCTTCAGCCCTAACATATAGTCCCAGTTAAATTACCACAATTTCCAGCTTTACTCTGCCTCTCACACTGAGAATTTATCTTTTCACATACCTCTCCTCATTACCACAGCTTCTTCCCCAGGACTTCTCTTTTTTTGCTGAGTGCCATCCTTTCCTGCACTGTATCACAGTGCGGTTCACCATGATGTGGGTTGCTGTGCAGGCTGGCTGCACACCTTTTGCGTACTGGCTGCGGTGTCCCGTGTAGGCTGGTTGCTTTTGGCTATGTGCTGGCTGCGGTATCTTGTGTGTTCCTGCCCGTGTGTGTGCGTGTACCCTCCCTTTGGTTGCATTGTCTCCATGAGGGTGTTCAGGTTGGTTGTGCTCAGACCTACTGGCTGCGGAATTCCATGGATGCTGGTTGCCAGGGGCAATGACATGCACTTCTGCCTTTAGTTTGTGCCTGCTTCTGTTTGGTTCTGTTGGGGTTAACTCCCCTGTTCTACTCCTGTGGATCTGTGCCTGGGTGGGGCTTCTCAGGTGCATCATTTACCAGCCTTATCTTCCTGTGAGCTGGGAGGCTGGGAGGCTTTAACAGTGACTTTCACAGTGGCCGCTCCTTTAACAGTGACTTTCACAATGACTGCACATTTAACTGTGACTTTCACAGTGACTGCCCCTTTAACAGGGACCTACATAGCACCTGCCCCTTTAATAATAGCGACCTCCACAGTGCCCGCCCATTTAACAACAGAGACCTCCACAGTGCCCGGCTTTTTATTAACAGTGACCTCCACAGTGCTCGTCCCTTTAAGCAGTAAAGAAAAATGACTGGGTTCTTATGGAAACCTGGAGTAAAAAGGTGTTTATGGTAGTTGGGATTTGAAGAGAAAGACTTACAGGCTTGTATTGGCTAATGGGGGTCATTTTTTGGGAATATCCCAGGAACGGTACGTCCTAGAGAGCTGAGACCCGGTCTTAAACCTTCCCGGACACCTGATGTACCTGTGTGCCAAATTTGGTGAAGATCGGTGCAGTCGTTTGGTCGCGCATAAAGAACAGACAGATGGATAGACAGACAGACAGAAACAAATTTTTATATATATGAGATATATATATATATATTTGCAATTGGCATATTGGCATAATGTTAAATAATTAAGCAAAGTTGCAATAAACTAGCAGAACACATCAGAAGCTTTAATATAATTTTCTTTTGTGCTTTCTGGTCATTTCCTACACTCCTTTGCTGCGTGATTCTTTTCTTTATCAATTTTCTTTAATAATTATACAAAGGCAACTTGGCATGCGTACTTCATTTTGCAGCCAAAAAATACAGCATATATCACATATTTTATTCAACTTTGACATCATTTCCTGTAACTGTATCCATGCTTGAGCAAACAGAAGCCACCTACACATCATCCAACAA
Source organism: Bufo bufo (assembly GCF_905171765.1). NCBI lineage: Eukaryota > Metazoa > Chordata > Amphibia > Anura > Bufonidae > Bufo > Bufo bufo. Next base: position 144,307,596 of record NC_053396.1, on the reverse strand, counting down.
AGGACACCACATTCTAGTTACCGAATTCAGAATAATTCCAAGCATATTTATGTAGTTATTTAGGTAACTGTAGGAAAATGGATTAAAAGTTAGTAAAGTCTGAAATTATGTGAATAAAAGGAAAATGTTCAATGTTAATTGCTGTTTCGAAAAATAAATACATTTTATTAGACTTTGTGCTAGAATCATTAACCCTATGCTTATTCCTACCCAAGTGCACAACAGAAAATAAACATGCATAGTGGCAAAATATATTTTCTAAGGGCTAAAAGCCAGACTATTAGAATTTTACATAACATTACTGCGTGAAAATGATATGGCTTAGACCAAGAATTGTAACTTGGTAAATAAATGCACATATGCAAACGTTCGAAATGCAAAACAGAAATCAAAACTTCAGGTTTTACAATTGTGAGGCAGTGACAAGCCTCATGGCTGCTAGGGGAGATTTATTGCAGAAGTTTCCATGTCTTCCCTGGCAATCATCAGATCTGAGGCAGCACCAGGTGCCACAATTAGTCTGGAATAAGAGCCCAGCGCAGACTGTAATTTAAGAGCAAATAGTCTTTGTGCAACAGAGTCATGCTGGAGGCTCTGTACAAGTGGTCTCAGCCGGGCTGGCCTAGGGGCCACAGGGCTAGCTGCTAGCCAGAACGTTTGGGGGACGCCGTGATGCCTGGGATCAAGGGTCACACGGCCACAGTTGGGAGAACTGCTGGGTCACAATCCCCCAAAGGGACTCGTATTTTGACTGACATTGCTACAGCCTGGGGGGCTGGTGTACAAGCGGCTGAGGAAGCCAGACCTGACACCGGGTCTAAACACAATTGTATAAGTGAGTCAGGAATACTGTGTTTAGTTAGAGCCTGGACGGGTGAGTGTTTATTGTTTTGTATTAATTGTGCTGTGTCTGAAGACTGTCCAATAAATGCACTGCTTGGACATGCAACACGGTTTTCCGTGGTAAGTCTGAGAGATTAAAGGACCTTAACATGTATAGCTTGGAAGAAAGGCGAGACAGAGGGGATATGATAGAAACTTTTAAATACATAGTGGGAATCAATACAGTAAAAGAGGAAAGAATATTTAAAAGAAGAAAAACTGCTACAAGAGGACATAGTTTTACATTAGAGGGGCAAAGGTTTAAAAGTAATATCAGGAAGTATTACTTTAGTGAAAGAGTAGTGGATGCATGGAATAGCCTTCCTGCAGAACGGGTAGCTGCAAATACAGTGAAGGAGTTTAAGCATGCATGGGATAGGCATAAGGCCATCCTTCATATAAGATAGGGCCAGGGGCTATCCATAGTATTTAGTATATTGGGCAGACTAGATGGGCCAAATGGTTCTTATCTGCCGACACATTCTATGTTTCTATGTTTCTATAATGACCCACGAAAAAGAGCTGATCCCTTACACAATTCAATAAGTATTAATTTTTAATCCTAAATAACTTACAATTTGGTTATAGTTAGGACAGGCTAAGTTAATTGAAAATGTCAACTTGTTTAACAACTCATGTTAATTTGCACAGCTGATTACCTCGGGTTAGCCTTCCAGCACCCCTGGCAAACATCTAACTTTTCCAGGAGAATCAATGGCTAGCCAGTCATATGTTTGTAAAAATATAGAGAAAGATATAGATGTGGCAGGCACACTCTCATCTAGAGCTACTGTACGTGGAACGCAAGAATCCATGTATGCTATAAAAACTGATTTATTAAAGATGTATCTAAAAACATGTGCTTATGGGTAACTGGTACTTTATACCTTTCACCATATACAATAATCTAAAGTAAAAAAAATAAAAAATATAAATTGTCAATGGTCTATTTATAAATCCAGATGGAATAGTCTAATATGATAATCCAATATGATCAAATATGTCCCAAATCTGTCACGAGGGTATCGACAACCACGCCTGACTCCGTTATACCCGGGGTCAGGAAGTCGCAGCGGTTGGCTGCACGCTCTATTTAAGTTAAGTTTTCCTTATGGTAGCTTTCTGGGTTTGCTTTGCAAACCCTTTTGGCTCACTCAGGGATCCGTAGCTCCTTCTCCTCAGCTGTTCCTTGTCCAGCACTCCCAAACCTTCTTATATTCCTCTCTCACACTTCTCTGGTTGCCAGAGATAGAACTTCCTGCCTGGACATCTATTCTGACCTTCTGGAGCTGTGTTGCTGCGTTCTCTGGTAGTTGGTCCAGAAAGCTACCCTCCGGATCCCTGTTGGACCTTTGTGGTCTATTGTAATCGCCCACCTGGGTGTATGTGTTTGTCTGTTTTGTCTGTCCTCTCCCTGGTGTTTCACTCTTAGTGATAGTGGTGCGGACTAGCGATCCCACCGGCCCGTTCACTATCTAGGGCTCATTTTAGGGAAAGCCAGGGTTTAGGCACGTGATCGCCGCACGGGTGAGGAACCCGTCTAGGTACGTCAGGGCAGTCAGGTGTCAGCCGCAAGGTGAGTTAGGGGTCACCACCTTTCCCTCTCCCTTGGGCAGGGCTTTCCCTTTTATCCTCCCTGTGCGTGACGTCGGTCATTACATTATCTCTGGCCCTTATTTTGTGTAGGTAAAAAAAAAAAAAAAAAAAATTTACCTACTTTGAATCCAGTATGGATCAAATTGCTGCTCTGTCCAAACAATTTCATGGCCTGTCTTTTGAGGTGGCAGGATTGAAGGCGTCGGTCCTCCAGCAACAGCAGCGATTACAACTGACCGCAAGCCCAGCGGTTGCTACTGGTAACCAGGTTGTTGCGGAACCCAAGGTCCCTCTCCCTGACAGATTTTCTGGGGGAAGGGACAAGTTTTTGACATTCCGTGAGGCCTGTAAGTTATATTTTATACTGCGCCCTTACTCCTCTGGTAATGAAGATCAGCGGGTGGGGGTTGTTATTTCCCTGCTGCAGGGGGACCCGCAGTCCTGGGCGTTCTCTTTACCTACTGATTCCCAGGCTCTCCGGTCAGTGGATGAGTTTTTCGGGGCTTTGGGTCTCATATATGACGACCCTGACCAAGTCGCACTGGCTGAATCAAGATTACGGAGACTCTTACAAGGAGAGCGGCCGGTAGAGGAGTATTGCTCTGAATTCCGTAGGTGGGCTACGGATACCCAATGGAACGACCCGGCTCTCAGGAGTCAGTTCTGCTCTGGGTTATCCGAAAGGGTTAAGGATGCGCTTGCATTATATGAGACCCCCTTTTCCCTTGATGCGGTTATGTCCCTTTCTATCCGAATAGATAGACGCCTTAGGGACAGGTTGAAAAAACCGGAGCAATTGGTAACCCACTCCCAAGCAGCAGTTAGTCTGTACGGACTTAGACGAGCCTATGCAGCTAGGAGGAACTACTCGTCAGGTCCGTCCTCCTGAGGCTCGCCGTAGGCGTGGGGTTTGTTTTTTTTGTGGGGAGAGGGGTCATTTCATTAATGTCTGTCCTTCTTTCCTCAGAAACAAAAGACCGTCGGAAAAACTACTAACCCCAGGCTGTGTGGAGGATGTCAGCCGGGGGGTATACGTTTCCTCCATACGTACATCGCAATTTGTGTTGCCAGCGGTTATTATTTTTGGTGATAAGACGGAGACAATTTCTTTCTTTCTAGACAGTGGAGCAGGGGTAAATTTGATAGATGCCCATTTTGGCCGCACTATGGGTTTGTCTCTCTGTACGTTACAGAGACCCATTCCCATATTCGCTATTTATTCTGCTCCCCTGTCTCAGAGAAACCTCACACACATTGTTCATAATTTACACCTTTGGGTAGGGGACCACCATAACGAGATGCTTTCAGGTTATGTTTTGGAGGGGCTTCCCACTCCGGTAGTGCTGGGTCTTCCCTGGTTGGTAGCGCACAATCCATTAGTGGATTGGCAGGCCAGGGAGATATTGGAGTGGAGTGAGCAGTGCAGAGAAAATTGCTTAAATAGCAATTGCTTAGTCGTCTCCATAACTACCCTACCTACATTTATTTCGGATTTTGAGGATGTTTTTTCTGAAAAGGGTTGTCAGACGTTACTACCTCATCGTCCTTATGATTGCCCGGTTAACCTTATTCCCGGCGCAAAATTACCCAAGAGCAGGTTATATAATCTTTTGGGTCCAGAGAGACAAGCCATGAAAGATTATATCTCCGAGAGCTTGGCTAGGGGACACATCAGACTCTCTTCTTCACCCGTGGCTGCAGGGTTTTTCTTTGTTAAAAAGAAAGATGGGGGCCTGCGTCCTTGCCTAGATTTTTGTGAATTATATCGGATAACCATCAGAGACCCATACCCTCTTCCTCTCATTCCTGCCTGTTTAATCAGATTGCGGGTGCTAGGTGGTTCTCCAAACTTGATCTTAGGGGGGCCTACAATCTGATTCGTATTAAGGAGGGGGATGAGTGGAAAACAGCGTTTAACACCCCTGAGAGGCATTATGAAAATCTAGTTATGCCTTTCGGTCTGACCAATGCTCCTGCCGTCTTTCAACATTTCGTTAATGACATTTTTAGTCATCTAATCGGCAGGTTTGTGATAATATACCTAGATGATATTTTAATTTATTCGTCGATCTGAAAACACATGAGGTGCATGTCAGACAAGTACTGCAGGTCCCACGGACGAATAAATTATATGCTAAAATTGAAAAATGTGTCTTCGCCGTTCAGGAGATACAATTCCTAGGTTATTTTTTATCTGCTTCAGGTTTCCGTATGGATCCTAGGAAGGTCCAGGCAATTTTAGATTGGGATCTTCCTGATAACCTCAAAGCACTACAACGGTTCTTGGGCTTCGCGAATTTCTATAGGAAATTCATTAAAAATTATTCACTTATTGTAAAACCGCTTACTGACATGACTAGGAAGGGGACTGATTTTTCTAAATGGTCTGACGCCGCTAAAGTTGCTTTTTCCTCTTTAAAAGAGAGGTTTACCTCGGCACCTATACTAGTCCAACCTGATGTCTCTCAGCCTTTTATTGTTGAAGTCGATGCGTCAGAGGTGGGAGTGGGGGCGGTGCTGTCTCAGGGTCCATCTCCTGGCAAATGGCGTCCTTGTGCTTTCTTTTCTAAAAAACTATCTGCAGCAGAAAAGAACTACGATATTGGCAATAGGGAACTATTAGCTATTAAACTTGCGTTTGAGGAGTGGCGTCACTTCTTAGAGGGGGCAGTCCACCCCGTCACTGTGATTACGGACCACAAAAATCTTCTGTACCTCGAATCAGCTAAGCGTCTCACCCCTAGACAGGCAAGGTGTTCGCTATTTTTTACCAGGTTTAACTTTGTGATTACCTATCGTCCTGGGGCAAAGAACACCAAGGCTGATGCACTATCTCGTTGTTTCCCTGGAGGGGGTAATGTGAGTGATCCGGTGCCCATTCTTCAAAGAGGAGTGGTTGTTTCTGCGGTACACTCTGTTTTGGAGGGGAAGGTGTTAGAGGCCCAGGGGGACGCCCCGGTCTCTTGCCCCTCAGAGAAATTGTTTGTACCGTTGAACCTACGTTTCGAATTATTAAAGGAACATCATAGTTCGGCACTTGCTGGGCACCCGGGTAGTAAAGCAACCTTGGAGCTATTGTCTCGTCGTTTTTGGTGGCCAAGGTTGCATCAGGATGTATTGAATTTTGTGTCTTCTTGTTCTACCTGTGCGTGCGCAAAAGTTTCACATACACGTCCTGCAGGGTCTCTATTACCACTCGTCATTCCCAATAGACCGCGGACACATCTGTCAATGGATTTTATCACTAACTTACCTTTGTCTGCGGGTAAAACAGTTATTTTGGTAGTGGTGGACAGGTTTAGCAAAATGGTACACTTTATTGCGTTACCCGCACTACCTAATGCTAAGACTCTTGCTCAGGTATTCGTCAGTGAAATCGTGAAGCTTCACTGGGTCCCCTCCGATGTTGTTTCGGATCGGGGTACCCAGTTTATTTCTAAATTTTGGAAAGCTTTTTGTTCCCGTTTGGGGGTACACTTGTCCTTTTCCTCAGCTTTCCATCCTCAGTCGAATGGACAGACTGAGCGTACCGACCAAAACCTGGAGACATATCTAAGATGTTTTGTGTCTGAAAACCAAGAGCTGTGGTCATCATATTTACCGTTAGCTGAGTTTGCCATAAATAATCGTCGTCAGGAATCCACTGGCAAGTCACCATTTCTTGGTGCATATGGTTTTCATCCCAAATTCTGTACTTTCAAAGAGGGGGGGTCTTCTGGGGTTCCCGAAGAGGAACGGTTTTCGTCATCTCTTTCATCGGTATGGCAGAAGGTGCAAGCTAACTTGAAAAATATGGGAGGTAAATACAAATGCATGGCTGATAAGAGACGGTCGCCAGGTCCGGACCTAGGAGTGAAGGACTATGTGTGGTTGTCTACTAGGAATATTAAATTGAAGGTTCCCTCTTGGAAACTGGGTCCTAGGTTTATTGGCCTTACAAAATTGTAGCCATCATCAACCCCGTGGCTTTTCGCCTGGAGTTACCTCAGACTTTTAAAATTCATAATGTTTTTCATAAGTCGTTACTCAAAAAATCAGTTCCACCTCTAGAACCGTCACCGCTGCCACCCCCTCCTGTTGTCGTGGATGGTAATCTAGAATTTCAGATATCCAAAATTGTTAATTCTCGTGGGGTCTGCCGCTCTCTTCAATATCTGGTGCATTGGAGAGGTTACGGTCCCGAGGAAAGAATGTGGGTTCCTGCGTCTGAGGTAAACGCCGACAGGCTAGTTCGGGTTTTTCATGCCTCTCATCCTGAGAGACCTGGTCCTGAGTGTCCAGAGGCCCCTCGTAGAGAGGGGGGTACTGTCACGAGGGTATCGACAACCACGCCTGACTCCGTTATACCCGGGGTCAGGAAGTCGCAGCGGTTGGCTGCATGCTCTATTTAACATAGGGCTGTTTTCCTTATGGTAGCTTTCTGGGTTTGCTTTGCAAACCCTTTTGGCTCACTCAGGGATCCGTAGCTCCTTCTCCTCAGCTGTTCCTTGTCCAGCACTCCCAAACCTCCTTATATTCCTCTCTCACACTTCTCTGGTTGCCAGAGATAGAACTTCCTGCCTGGACATCTATTCTGACCTTCTGGAGCTGTGTTGCTGCGTTCTCTGGTAGTTGGTCCAGAACGCTACCCTCCGGATCCCTGTTGGACCTTTGTGGTCTATTGTAATCGCCCACCTGGGTGTATGTGTTTGTCTGTTTTGTCTGTCCTCTCCCTGGTGTTTCCCTCTTAGTGATAGTGGTGTGGACTAGCGATCCCACCGGCCTGTTCACTATCTAGGGATCATTTTAGGGAAAGCCAGGGTTTAGGCTTGTGATCGCCGCACGGGTGAGGAACCCGTCTAGGGACGTCAGGGCAGTCAGGTGTCAGCCGCAAGGTGAGTTAGGGGTCACCACCTTTCCCTCTCCTTTGGGCAGGGCTTTCCCTTTTATCCTCCCTGTGCGTGACGTCGGTCATTACAAAATCAATGGCATATGTTCTATGTCACCAGGAGCCTAACCAGGCTATTGTTCATTCAGTGCTCCTTTAACTTGAAATGGTTTTAAATAATCAGCAAATCGCGTGATTTATACAGTGGGCTGCGAAAGTTTGGGCAACCTTGTTAATCGTCATGATTTTCCTGTATAAATCGTTGGTTGTTACGATAAAAAATGTCAGTTAAATATATCAGTTAAATATATCATATAGGAGACACACACAGTGATATTTGAGAAGTGAAATGAAAGAGTATTTAAGGGGGTCAATTGTAAGTTTCCCTCCTCTTTTAATTTTCTCTGAAGAGTAGCAACATGGGGGTCTCAAAACAACTCTCAAATGACCTGAAGACAAAGATTGTTCACCATCATGGTTTAGGGGAAGGATACAGAAAGCTGTCTCAGAGATTTCAGCTGTCTTTTTCCACAGTTAGGAACATATTGAGGAAATAGAAGACCACAGGCTCAGTTCAAGTTAAGGCTCGAAGTGGCAGACCAAGAAAAATCTCGGATAGACAGAAGCGACGAATGGTGAGAACAGTCAGAGTCAACCCACAGACCAGCACCAAAGACCTACAACATCATCTTGCTGCAGATGGAGTCACTGTGCATCGTTTAACCATTCAACGCACTTTACACAAGGAGATGCTGTATGCGAGAGTGATGCAGAGGAAGCCTTTTCTCCGCCCACAGCACAAAAAGTGCCGCTTGAGGTGGGCTAAAGCACATTTGGACAAGCCAGCTTCATTTTGGAATAAGGTGCTGTGGACTGATGAAACTAAAATTGAGTTATTTGGCCATAACAAGGGGCGTTATGCATGGAGGAAAAAGAACACAGCATTCCAAGAAAAACACCTGCTACCTACAGTAAAATATGGTGGTGGTTCCATCATGCTGTGGGGCTGTGTGGCCAGTGCAGGGACTGGGAATCTTGTCAAAGTTGAGAAACGCATGGATTACACTCAGTATCAGCAGATTCTGGAGACCAATGTCCAGGAATCAGTGACAAAGCTAAAGCTGCGCCGGAGCTGGATCTTTCAACAAGACAACGACCCTAAACACTGCTCAAAATCCACTAAGGCATTTATGCAGAGGAACAAGTACAACGTTCTGGAATGGCCATCTCAGTCCACAGACCTGAATATAATTGAAAATCTGTGGTGTGACGTAAAGAGAGCTGTCCATGCTCGGAAGCCATCAAACCTGAATGAATTAAAGATGTTTTGTAAAGAGGAATGGTCCAAAATACCTTCAACCAGAATCCAGACTCTCATTGGAACCTACAGGAAGCGTTTAGAGGCTGTAATTTCTGCAAAAGGAGGATCTACTAAAAATTGATTTCATTTCTTTTTTGTGGTGCCCAAATTTATGCACCTGCCTAATTTTGTTTAAACAATTATAGCAGACTTTCTGTAAATCCAATAAACTTCATTTTACTTCTCAAATATCACTGTGTGTGTCTCCTATATGATATATTTAACTGACATTTTTTATCGTAACAACCAACGATTTATCCAGGAAAATCATGACGATTAACAAGGTTGCCCAAACTTTCGCATCCCACTGTATACTAAATGCATAAATACGCTGAATGCAAGAAGGTGCTGAGTACATAAGGTGCTGAGTACATAAGGTGCTGAGTACATAAGGTGCTGAGTACATAAGTATTCTGAGTGTATAGACGTGCTGGATACAAGCTGGATACACTAGAGTCAATGGTTCAATGCTTTGTCCATAATTGTATAAGTATGCTGAGAATAAGTATGCTGATTATATAGATGTGCCGGGTATATGAACGTGCTGGACAAAAATCAATGGTTAAATGCTTTGCCACTCCATGTATCAGGCTATAACTATCCCATACTTGTGTTATTGTGCTGAATACATCAATGTGTTGGATAAAAAAATGTGCTGAGTAGTGTTGAGTGAGCATGCTCGGCCGAATACCTTTCTTCTCGAGCATCTCTATGCTCGGCACATGGCAGTACTCGGCTGAGTACCGCATGTGCTCGAGTGCAATGCTCAAGTCTCCTCCCCGCACGTGTCTCTGCTGCTAAGCAGCCAATAAACATGCAGGTAAGTACTGCCATCACTGTAATGCCAGTAGCTATGTTGGCAAAAGGCATTAAAGTGATTGGCTGGCTGGAATGCATCATCGGGTGCTATATAGCAACCATAGGTGTGCGCAGCCTATTGCATTAGGGTGTGCACCCTAAAGCACAAGCACACGCCGCGCGTGCGTGCGTATATATATATATATATATATATATATATATATACACACACACACAAATACACTAAGGGGTATCAGGGTACATTATTATACAGGGGTAATATAACTAAGGGCTATCAGGGTAAATTATACAGAAGTAATATAACTGAGGAGGGCTATCAGGGACATTATACAGGGGTAATATAACTTATATTATATAAGTTATATTACCCCTTCATCATGTCCCCTGAGATAGCCCTCCTCAGTTATATTACCCCTGTATAATAATGTACCCTAATACCCCTTAGTTTTACCCCCTGTATAATTTACCCTGATCCTTCAGTTATATTACCCCCTGTAATTTACCCTGATACCCCTCAGTTATACAGTATCATATAACTGAGGGGTATCAGGGTACATTATACAGGGGTGTAATTGAGGAAGGGTAGCAAGCAGCAGGGAACATACAGGGCAGAGTTCCAGTCGTGTAGCGTGGGTTGCCAGCACCCGGGGCAAGCCAAGTATTTCTCCCCCCAATCTTTTTACAAATAATGCAGTACATGTCACCTGCAGTCCTATGTAACACCACAGATGACACAGTGGTAACTGAGTACAGATACTGTAGTAGATGTCACCTGCAGTCCTATGTAACACCACAGATAACACAGTGGTAACTCTCTGAGTACAGATAATGTAGTAGATGGGTATGAGGCCCCAGAATTCAGAACACGCACAGTGTGACCTGAAGTCTAGGACCGGACTGCGGCCGTGTGGACTAAATCCTATAGCCCCCCCCAAACAGATATGTGGATGGACATTACATATAATGGTGCACACTATACAGTAGAGTACAGCAGCACATACCTGTTACATCCAGTGACGTCTCCTCTGATGTAGACTTTCCTCAACGTCTTCATTCGGAGATAAGACCGCCATGATACCTTCTTTCAGCCGCGTATCTGCATAGTTTCACAGAAAAATGTTTAGATTCCTCACTTTACTATCCTCCTCAGATAACAGACCCCCCCTCCACCCGTAGTGCCCATAAATATAATGCCCTCTGTATAATTATAATATATACAGGCCCCTCTGTGTTGTTGTTATTATTCTTAATATTATAATGGCCACCTCTGTATTAGGCTCCATTCACACGTCCGCAAAATGTGTCCGCATCCATTCCGCAATTGTGCGGAACGGGTGCGGACCCATGCATTCTCCATGGAAACGGAATGGATGCGGAAAGCACACAGTGTGCTCTTCGCATCCGCATTTCCGGAGCGGCCTGCCGAACTTCCGGTCCGCGGCTCTGGAAAAAAATAGAACATGTCCTATTCTTGTCCGCAGCTGTGGACAAAAATAGGCTGTTCTATGGGGGTGCCTGGCGGGTGTGTTGCGGATCCGCAAAACACTGCGGACTTGTGAATGAACCCTAATAGTAATAATTATGGCGCTCTTCAGCCCCTCCAGCATACAGTCCCATGTAAAATACATCACTCCTTGCCTTCAGCCCCTCCAACATACAGTCCCATGTAAATAATATCACCCTCTCTTCGCTGCCTGCCTTCAGCCCCTCCAACATACAGTCCCATGTAAAATACAAAACTCCCCCGGCCTTCAGCCCTTCTAGCATACAGTTCCATGTAAAATAATATCACCCCTCCTGCCTTCAGCCCCTCCAGCATACAGTCCCATGTAAAATACATCACTATCTCTGCCTTTAGCCCCTCCAGCATACAGTCCCATGTAAAATACATCACTATCTCTGCCTTTTGCCCCTCCAGCATACAGTCCCATGTAAAATACATCACTATCTCTGCCTTTAGCCCCTCCAGCATACAGTCCCATGTAAAATACATCACTATCTCTGCCTTTAGCCCCTCCAGCATACAGTCCCCAGATAAATAATATCACTTCACCCCCTCTCTTCAGACCCCTCTAACCTTCTGCTCCTCTCTGCAACGTGCTCTGTTGAATTTCCTGCATATCTTGAGGCCCCACCCCCTGTATGACGAGACTCCGCCTCTTTCCCGACATCATACCTCCCTGGAGCAAATCTATTCTAGCGCTCTACTGTCTCATAGGCTTCAGACCCTTAGCCTGAAGCCTATGAGAAGGATCGCATCAGGAGTTGGCAGATGGCAGTGCAGCACGGAGGTGATGATTAGGGTGTGCCCAGGCACACCCGGCACACCCCGTGCGCACGCCTATGATAGCAACCGATGACGCGGGTTTGGCTCATTGTGAGTCAGAGAGAGCTGAGTTTAGGAAGGGACAGATAGTTTTGAGAGTGTGATCGCAATATATTCAATAGAAAAATGTTCCAAAGACCCAAAAGTCCTTTTAAGGAATATTGTTTGTGGTGGCAGGCTGGCAGCAATATAATTTAGCCAGCAAATTTTTTTTTTCAATATTTTAAAATACATTTTCGATAGAGGGTGTCTGCAGTGACTTGTGACATCTGTGCTGTAGTACCTTCAGTGTGCCAGTGACAGATATTGGGAAAAATATTACTGACAACAAATATATATATATTTTTTTCCATAATTTATCCACACTTTGCCTATAAACGGTGTCTGCAGTGAATTGTCACATCTGCGCTGCAATAACGTGTGTGTGTGTGTGTGTGTGTGTCAGGGCCAAAGATTGGGAAAAATATTACTGACAACAAATACACACTGCTCAAAAAAATAAAGGGAACACAAAAATAACACATCCTAGATCTGAGTTAATTAAATATTCTTCTGAAATACTTTGTTCTTTACATAGTTGAATGTGTTGACAACAAAATCACACAAAAATAAAAAAATGGAAATCAAAATTTTCAACCCATGGAGGTCTGGATTTGGAGTCACACTCAAAATTAAAGTGTAAAAACACACTACAGGCTGATCCAACTTTGATGTAATGTCCTTAAAACAAGTCAAAATGAGGCTCAGTAGTGTGTGTGGCCTCCACGTGCCTGTATGACCTCCCTACAACGCCTGTGCATGCTCCTGATGAGGTGGCGGACGGTCTCCTGAGGGATCTCCTCCCAGACCTGGACTAAAGCATCTGCCAACTCCTGGACAGTCTGTGGTGCAACGTGACATTGGTGTATAGAGCGAGACATGATGTCCCAGATGTGCTCAATTGGATTAAGGTCTGGGGAACGGGCGGGCCAGTCCATAGCATCAATGCCTTTGTCTTGCAGTAACTGCTGACACACTCCAGCCTCATGAGGTCTAGCATTGTCTTGCATTAGGAGGAACCCAGGGCCAACCGCACCAGCATATGGTCTCACAAGGGGTCTGAGGACCTAATGGCAGTCAGGCTACCTCTGGCGAGCACATGGAGGGCTGTGCGACCCTCCAAAGAAATGCCACCCCACACCATTATTGACCCAATGCCAAACCGGTCATGCTGGAGGATGTGGCAGGCAGCAGAACGTTCTCCACGGCGTCTCCAGACTCTGTCACGTCTGTCACATGTGCTCAGTGTGAACCTGCTTTCATCTGTGAAAAGCACAGGGCGCCAGTGGCGAATTTGCCAATCTTGGTGTTCTCTCGCAAATGCCAAACGTCCTGCACGGTGTTGGGCTGTAAGCACAACCCCCACCTGTGGACGTCGGGCCCTCATATCCCCCTCATGGAGTCTGTTTCTGACCGTCTGAGCAGACACATGCACATTTGTGGCCTGCTGGAGGTCATTTTGCAGGGCTCTGGCAGTGCTCCTCCTGTTCCTCCTTGCACATAGGCGGAGGTAGCGGTCCTGCTGCTGGGTTGTTGCCCTTCTACGGCCTCCTCCACGTCTCCTGATGTACTGGCCTGTCTCCTGGTAGCGTCTCCATGCTCTGGACACTACGCTGACAGACACAGCAAACCTTCCTGCCACAGCTCGCATTGATGTGCCGTCCTGGATAAGCTGCACTACCTGAGCCACTTGTGTGGGTTGTAGACTCCGTCTCATGCTACCACTAGAGTGAAAGCACCGCCAGCATTCAAAAGTGACCAAAACATCAGCCAGGAAGCATAGGAACTGAGAAGTGGTCTGTGGTAACCACCTGCAGAACCACTCCTTTATTGGGGGTGTCTTGCTAATTGCCTATAATTTCCACCTGTTGTCTATCCCATTTGCCCAACAGCATGTGAAATTGATTGTCATTTAGTGTTGCTTCCTAAGTGGACAGTTTGATTTCACAGAAGTGTGATTGACTTGGAGTTACATTGTGTTGTTTATGTGTTCCCTTTATTTTTTTGAGCAGTGTATATTTTCCATAATTTATCAACACTTTATCTATAAACGTGTATGCAGTGTATTGTCACATCTGCTCTGCAATAGCGTATGTCAGGGCCAGATATTGGGAAAAAATATTACTGACAACAAATATATATTTTCCATAATTTATCCACACTTTGCCTATAAACGGTGTCTACAGTGAATTGTCACATCTGAGCTGAAAGCGCGAGTGTGTGTGTCAGGGCCAGTTATTGGAAAAAATATTACTGACAACAAATATATATTTTCTATAATTTATCCACACTTTGCCTATAAACGGTGTCTGCAGTGAATTGTCACAACTGCGCTGCAAGCGCTTATGTGTGTGTCAGGGCCAAATAATGGGAAAAATATTACTGACAACAAATATATATTTTCCATAATTTATCCACACTTTGCCTATAAACGGTGTCTGCAGTGTCCTCATCCCACCTGGGGTGGTGGTAGACGGGAAGTACGTGCCACCGGGGGTCCTGGCCCTGGTAGAGTAAGAGACGGAAAAGTGCATTTTGCAGCGGTTATGCTGATAACACAGCGAATCCGGGCCGGCTCTTATTGGGAGCAGGCAGATATGCAGGCGGGTGCCTGTCTCCCCATGGTCCATGCCAGGTTTTGCAGGGAAGGGTTAAAACCTGACCAGCAACAAGGGTGTGGTGTGCAATGTGGAGTTTCTGTGTTCTCTGGCTGTGAGAGTAAGAAGTGGAGGTGAGCTGGGCTGCGTGCTGAGGCCTGTAAAGGAGTGGGCAGGGACCTGCAGCTGAAGCCAGGAGGGATCCGTGTCCTGTGGCTAGAAGCAGGACCCATGGACTTACTTCACCAAGGAGAAAAAGGTGACATTACTCCTGGCTTTAAATAGACTTTGCTTTATGTGACTGAAACAGGCCTCAAGTAGCCTGCAGCAGGGACTTTTTGTGTTTGAACTATTATTTTGCGGTCGTGTGTGACCACCCTCCCTATGAACTGCACCGCCTTTCACAAATATGCACCATGTGAATAAACAAAGCATTGTGTTTTACACTAAGACCGGTCTGTGTTGCCTCTATTATGCACTCGCTACCACTGCCTACCAGAGCGGATCCCCACACTATAAATAGTGTCTGCAGTGAATTGTCACATCTGCGCTGCAAGTGCGTGTGTGTGTGTGTGTTAGGGCCAGATATTGGGAAAAATATTACTGACAACAAATATATATTTTCTATAATTTATCCACACTTTGCCTATAAACGGTGTCTGCAGTGAATTGTCACATCTGCGCTGCAAGTGAGTGTGTGTGTGTGTGTGTGTGTGTGTGTCAGGGCCAAATAATGGGAAAAATATTACTGACAACAAATATATATTTTCCATAATTTATCCACACTTTGCCTATAAACAGGGTCTGCAGTGAATTGTCACATCTGCGCTGCAATAGCGTGTGTGTGTGTGTGTGTCAGGGCCAAATATTGGGAAAAATATTACTGACAACAAATATATATTTTCCATAATTTATCCACACTTTGCCTATAAACGGTGTGTCTGCAGTGAATTGTCACATCTGCGCTGCAAGCACGTGTGTGTGTCAGGGCTAGATATTGGAAAAAATATTACTGACAACAAATATATATTTTCCATAATTTATCCACACTTTGCCTATAAACGGTGTCTGCAGTGAATATTTACATCTGCACTGCAATGGCGTGTGTGTGTGTGTGTGTGTGTGTCAGGGCCAGATATTGGCAAGAATATTACTGGCAACAAATACTGTATATATTTTCCATAATTTATCAACACTTTGCCTATAAATGGTGTCTGCAGTGAATTGTCACATCTGCGCTTCAATAGCATGTGTCAGGGTCAGGGCCAGATATTGGGAAAAATATTACTGACAACAAATAATATTTAATATGAAGAAGGAGACCATTAAGGGACGAGGAAGAGGCCGTGATGCTAATGGTGCATGCATAGGCTGTGGCCCTGGGCGCAGTGAAACTGTACCTGCTGGCAGAGCACAAGAAAAACAATCATTCAATATACCTAGCTTCATGTCCCAGTTTGCAGGGCGGCACAGGACACCACTCTTGAAGTCAGCCCAGTGCGAGCAGGTGGTCGGTTGGATTGCAGCACATAGTGCTCCCAATCGGTTAAGCACCACCCTGTCTTCCACCAAGTCCAAACAGTAGCCAGGAGTCTGGTCCACACAATCCTCACCCTGATCCTCCATCCTCCCATCATTTACAGTCTGGCCAAACAAGTGATCCCACTCTCGAATATTCTGAGGATCTCTTTACATCGCCATTAATTGATTTGGCCGAAGAGGGAACTGAGATCTTATGTCCCGATTCCCATCCTCTTTAGCATCCAGAGTCACAAGATCATTGCTGGTGAACGTCAATTAGTGTGTAATGAGGTGGATAATGATGAGACACAGTTGCCAATGACTCATCCGCAATTTCTGTCTCAAGAGGTTGAGGAAGAGGATGGCACACAGTTGTTAATCACTGAGGTTGTGGTTAGGTTAACAAATCAGGAGGATGATCAGAGTGAGGAAATGGAAGAGGAGGTGCTGGACGACAAGGTCACTGACCCACCCTGGGAAGGTGGCAACAAGGAGAGCATTACAGAGGGGGAGGGATCTGCAGCACTAAAACAGGCTAGAAGAGACAGTAGGGTGGTAAAAGGTAGAAGGCGGGCACCACCGAACAGGCCGGCAACTGTTCCTTGGGGCACCCCCTTGCGTAAATCTCCCTTGCCCAGGGGTAGGTGTTCGGCAGTATGGCGCTTTTTTGAGGAAAGTGCGGACGACAAAAGAATAGTAGTTTGCAACCTGTGGCACACCAAAATGAGTAAGGGCGTGAGCACTAGCAACCTCACCACCGCCAGCATAATTCTCTACATGTCATCAAAGCACCCTAATAGGTGGGCCGAACGCCTGGGTCCACAATCTGTGTATGCGGGTCACACCACTTCCTCATCTTGCCCTGTGTTACGTGCTGGCCAATCCCCTGTCCTAGACGCAGGCCCGGATGCCTTCCGCCCTGCACCTTGGCTAGCACCATTAGCGACCACATCCACTTCCCTGTCCAAGCGCTGCGTCCAAATGTCATTACCCCCGGCATTTAAATGCAAGCGCATATACGCAGCCACCCACCCACAGGCCATAGCACTAAATGTGCAGCTTTCCAAATTACCAGCCCTGGAAATGTTGCCATTTAGGCTTGTGGACACTGAGGCCTTCCCCAGCTTGATGTCGGTGGCCGTCACTCGTTACGCAGTCCCCAGCCGCCCCTATTTTTCAAGGTGTGCCGTGCCAGCCTTACACCAACATGTGTACCTTAATTAACATCACACGTGCTCTGAAAAACGCAGTTACTGGGAAGGTCCACTTAACCAGTGCTTTCAGCCAGTGACGCTACATTTCCCTGACGGCACACTGGGTGAATTTTGTGGAGGTTGGGAGCGACTCTCACCCTGGGAAGGCACATTTGCTACCAAGGATTGCAGGCGCCAATTCCATTAGGGTTTCCGCTACCACCTACGTTAGTGGCTCTAACCCCCACTTCTCCTCCTCCACCTCCAAAGAATCCGAGTGCAGCACCAGTCAGTCTTCAGTCGGTTGCGGAAGCAGTGTAGCACTGCAGTGGGGAAGCAGCAACAGGCCGTGCTGAAGCTGATCTGCCTAGGTGACAAACAGCACAATGCTCAGAGCTATGACAGGGGATAAGAGAACAGACTGAGCTGTGACTCTCGCCACTCAACCTAGAACCAGGCATGGTTGTGTCTGATAATGGCCGTAACTTGGTGGCGGCTTTGGAGCTCGGCAAGCTCAGACACATCCCATGCCTAGCCCACGTGTTCAACCATGTGGTTCAGCGGTTTCTCAAAACCTACCCAAATTTGCCTGAGCTATTGGTGAAGGTGTGCCGCGTGTGTGCACATTTCCGCGAGTCACCGTCCGCTTCAGCCGATCTCTCAACGCTGCAGCAGGAGCTTGAAATTGCCACCTCACCGGCTGTTGTGCGATGTGAGCACGTGCTGGAACTCCACATTCCACATGTTGGCCAGGCTTTGTGAGCAGCAGCGGGCAGTTGTGGAATACCAGCTGCAACATGGTCGTCGCCTTTCCAGTCAACTTCCGCTATTCACAAGCGAGGAGTGGGCATGGACGTCTGACTTCTGTGAGGTTTTACGCAACTTTGAGGTATCAACACAGATGTGAGCGTCGATAACGCTATTATCAGCGTCACCATCCCACTTCTGTGTCTTCTTAAATGCTTGCTGCTCACAATTAAGGACAACGCTGTGCATGTGGAAATGGGGGAAGACATTACACAGGTTGATGATAGCCAGACCACCCTCAGTTTGTCTTCTCACTGCGAATTGGAGGCTGAAGAGGAGGAAGAGGAGGAGGAGCTGGAGACGATTGCCTTGGCTACAGAGGGTAGTACCCATGGAAGTTTAATTCCATCTGTTCTGCGTTGGTGGGCAGAAGAAGAGGAAGAGGAGATTGGGAGTGATCCTTCTGATGATGACAGCAAGGAGGTACTCGCCTTTTGGTACTCTGGCACACATGGCTGACTTCATGTTAGGCTGCCTTTCGTGCGTTATAAGCATTTTAAAGAACACGGATTACTGGTTGTTCACCCTTCTCGACCCCCGCTACAAAGAGAACTTCTCATCTCTCATTCCTCTGGTTGAGAGGATGAGCAAAATGGTGCAATACCAGAAGATCCTTGTTGGAAAATTGCTCAAAATTTTCCATCTGACAACGCTGGCGGCAGAGTCCGTACTTCCTTGGCCAACCGCGGAGGGGAGACAAGGGGAACACACAGCAGTTCCAACAGAGGCAGGGCAACACTCTCCAAAGCTTGGGGCAGTTTCATGACCTCCCTCCAGCACCCTAACCCTGATATGCGGCCTACTGCCACTAAGAGAGAAGCATTTTGGAAGATGGTGAAGGAGTACATAGCAGACCGTGTCAGCGTCCTCAATGATCCCTTAGTGCCTTGCAACTAATGGGTGTTCAAGCTGGACACGTTGCACGAACTTGCTTTCTACGCTTTGGAGGTGCTTGCCTGCCCTGACGCAAGCATTTTGTCTGAGTGTGTATTTAGTGCTGCTGGTGGCATTATAACAGATAAGCGTATCCGCCTGTCAGCAGAAAATGCTGACATGTTGATATAAAAATGAACAAGGCCTGGATTGACCATGACTTCTCCACTCCACCAGAGGAATGCTGATGATCAAAAAGGCACTTTACATGTGTTGTTTTTAATGTAGTTAATAGACTGTATTCCCATGCACCCCTTCCACCACAAACAAAGGTATATGGTTGAATCTTCCTTTTCTTATCCTCCTCCTCTTCCATCCTATCAACATGCATTGCTTATTCGTCACATATAATGACCTTGCATATCTGGCCTTCAAATATAATTTTTTAGAGGGTCCGCTCACATGCAGTCCCTCACATCGAATTTTTTTAGAGGGTCCGCTCACCAGCAGGCCCGCACCTAAAATCTTTTACAGGGTCAGCTCACCTGCTAGCCCACACCTAAAATCTTTTACAGGGCCAGCTCACCTGCAGGCCCGCACCTAAAATCTTTTACAGGGTCAGCTTACCTGCAGGCCTGCAACGCATTGTGAATGAGGCCCTCCTTTATGTGATATACAGGTTGCATCAGAGTGCTTCTTCCTTGTAATTTCTGTCAGCACTCGCACTTTATACTTTATATAAGTAAATATACAGGAAATAATGCTTTCAATCAATTTTTCCTATAAAATCATTTTGTTTTTTTACTTTGGTGTTGTGCATAAAACCTTAATTAGATTGTGGGCCTGGTGATCACTTTAAGGCCTTTTAAACAGCATCAGCAGTAGCATTGTGATAAAAATTTGTGACAAGATGACAGCTTGAGGAGGCCACATAGTGGATAAAGACTATGAGCATGGATAAAAGACTAAGGCCACAGATTATTTCCATCTGAATCTTTCTAAACAATCTGTGGAGCTGTATCACGGTCACCTGCAGATTAATGCAGACCAGGGGCGTAGCTATAGGGGAAGCAGGGAAGCTGCAGCTTTGGAGCCCTGAACCAGAAGGGGACCATCCAGGAGGAGGAGGACTAAAGGATTTGGTCAGGGCCCCCTCAACAGTATAACACAATGAAATTATATACAGCGACAGTATAGACAGTGCATGAAACTGATGGAACAGTTGCAGGCCCTGGTCTGAGATAGCGATCTTTACTAGCCACAGGAATGGGAGAGGCATGAAAGTAAGGGGTCGCTAAAAAATTACTGTGGGATGGAGACCCATTAAAAAAATTTCTGTGGGGCCCAGTCTTTCTAGCTACGCCCCTGATGCAGCCCACAAAAGCAAGTTGGGTTTATCAATTCCAAAATTTTTATTAGATTGTGGGCCTGGTGATCACTTTAAGGCTTTTTAAGCAGCATCAGCAGCAGCAGCAGCATGGTGATAAAAATGAGTGGCAAGGTGACATACTGTGGAGACGGCAGCATGAGGAGGCCACATAGTGGCACAATGACTGAGCCTGGATTAAAGACTGAGGCCACAGATTGTTGAGAAAGATGCAGATGGAAACAAATCTGTAGAGCTGTATGACGGTCCCCTGCAGATTAATGCAACCATCAAAATCAAGTTGGGTTTGTCGGTTCCACCTCAGCTCACCAGCAGACCTGCACCTAAAATCTTTTACTGGGTCAGCTCACCTGCAGGTCCTCGCATAGAATTTTTTAGAGGGTCAGCGCAGCTGCAGGCACTCACATATAATATTTTACAGGGTCAGCTCACCAGCAGGCCCGCACCTAAAATGTTTTACACGGTCAGCTCACATGCAGGCCCGCAACTCATGCTGCCTTGCTTTGAAGTAGTAGCCGTAGCTGTTTATCAGGCTCCCTCTCTGAAATCGAACAATGATTCCTCGTTACCGGTGGTCACCATGTTAGGCGCATAAAAGAACATTGAAAGTTATCCAAGATATAAAAGATATCCAAATGGATAGTGGACGTCATGGGGACGTGCAATCAGGCATAGGTTATCGAGTCAACAAAGCGGCAGCAGGGTCTCTCCTGTATAAAGTTTCCTCATCCCAAATACCGCAGTGAAATTCCCTGTAATTTTTTATTACTCATTCCAATAACAAAGCATCTTAAGAGTCATGTGTTGTCATTTATCGTCACTACCTCCACAAGTCGGGAGTGTGTGATTTGCACAACACCAGCTTGCCTTCCTTGGATGTGTTAGCCTTTTCTCAGGCTCTCTCTCCGGAATCAAACACTGATTTCCCGTTACCCATAGTTTACAATGGTTTTGAGCGGACAATTACATTGAAAGTTGATAGGCCAGACATCAGAATGGATGGTCGCCGTCATGGGGACGTGCCATCTGCCCCAGGTTAACTAGAGTCACCAAAGCGGCAGCAGGCCACTGCCCATAATGTTTTAGATGGTCAGATCAGCAGGCCCTTGCTCCTAATGTTTTTGAGGGTCACCAGCAGGCCATCAATGATAATTTTTAAAGGGTGTTTATGATTCCCTCCTTTATGTGTAACTAATGATGTACACACTTTATATACAAGTAAATATTCAGGAAAAAATGTTTTCTATCAATTTTTCGACAAAAACCTTTTTTTTTTGCTTGGTTGTGTGCGTATTATTGTCATTATGTAAAAGTGGTGAACTACTTGGACAACATAGTTCCCAGCAGCGACCACCGAGTCCAAGATGCATCCATACATCCTCTCCATGCTGTTACAGAACCATTTCGGTGGTGTTACCAACAATTTCTGACATTTTCTTATGAACCAGGCATCCTCCCCTCTTCAGAGCAGGGAGTTCCTGGTTTAATGCTCGGGTTCTCCCATAGACTTCCATTATACTTGGGTGCTCCCCTGTATATACATGCACAACTGCATATGGGTTTAAGCACTTCCTGCCTGTTTAACACCATGCCATTGTTTCAGTTTTATTGTCTATAGAGATGCCTGGATGTGTATAAACTTCAATTTAAATGTGCCTGTTTTCCATTCACAGGCTACATTTAGGTGCACCTGCGAGGCCTGGGCCATATTAGCCAGTCTTGAGTGGGACTTGCAGACTCCGCCCTCCTCCCATTGCTAGCATGGCTACATGCTGGAGGTAACTGGTGATTTGTCTGTGAGTCGGACTTCACGCTCCTGCAATTCACCCATTAGACCCTGGTATTGACCATAAGGCACAGGTAGGTGAGTGTCAGGACCCGAGCTACTAGAGAAACCTTGGCACGGTGCTTGGGCTCAGACATATCCTCCATAGTAGGATGTTGCCTAATCTCTCAATTTTAACATCAGTTTGAGGGTCTAGTATGACCGCAGAGTGCACCTTTCTTTGCAAATATTATTATACTATAATAAAGATATCATACTAGAAAGGTAACATCAACACAAAAAAGACTACCAGTTTTTTACTCTATACCAAAAATCCATAAAGATCCACTTAATCCGCCTGGAAGGCCAATCATATCCGGGATAGTATCAATAACATCAAACCTTTCCCAGTATATTGACAAAACCCTACAACCATATGTCAAATTGATTTCATCCTATATAAAATACACCACTGATCAAAACCATTGGATTATGGGGACAATGGATGTTAACTCCCTCTACACCATTATCTACCACAATCAAGGTATCAATGCATTGAATAAACATCTATCAAAAAATGGACAACTAAAGGAGGAACAAATCAACTTTATCATAGAGGGGGTATACCACATCTTAACCCACCATTATTTCATCTATCAGTCAGATTATTACCTTCAACAAAAAAGCACCGCCATGGGCACTAGATTCACCCCCAGCTATGCCAGCATCTTCATGTCCCAATGGGAGGAGGATGTTGTGCAACCTTTGCTGGGGAAGAGTCTGGTGCTCTGGCGGCGCTACATAGACAACATTATATTCATATGGCAGGATACCGAAAAACATTATATCAGTTCTTGGAAAATGTCAATCAAAATAATTTAAACTTATGATTTTCCACTAATATAACTAGAACACATCTAGAATTTCTAGATTAAAATTTTCAAATACAAGACGGCAGATTGATTTGTCGTACTTACCAAAAACCGGTAATGAAAAATAGTCATATTCTCTTTTCCAGTTGCCACTTACCTAGATGGTTTATGAATATCCCCACAAGCCAATTTAGGAGACTGAAACGTAACTGTACCAATAACAGCCAATTCAAAGAAGACGCCAAACTGATGAAAACCCAATTCTCTGATATAATGTACCCAGCAAACTTAGTTGATAGCGCATTAGAAAAAGTAAGGAATGTAAATAAAGAAGAATTTTTTACTATTAAAGAAAAAACAGTTCAAGATGAAGAAATAAGACTAATTCTTCCATATAATGCTCAATATAAATGCATTAAAAATTATTAATAAATACTGGCATCACGTGCTGAAAGATAAAACTATTGAATACGACACCATCCATAATCTACACAAAGCCCCCTCATTTTGGGATTAAGATAGCCCCCACAATTTAAATAAATAAAAAATACAGGACACACCAGTTGGCTTTCTTTAAAAGGCTTTTTTAGATGCGGACTCTGCATAAACTGTAAGATCATCAATTTTCTGAGAAAAATAGAACAGGTTGTATTCACCCAAAAATTGTTCAAATATCAAATACAGGGTGGGCCATTTATATGGATACACCTTAATAAAATGTGAATTGTTGGTGATATTAACTTCCTGTTTGTGGCACATTAGTATATGAGAGGGGGGAAACTTTTCAAGATGGGTGGTGACCATGGCGGCCATTTTGAAGTCGGCCATTTTGAATCCAACTTTTGTTTTTTAAATAGGAAAAGGGTCATTTGACACATCAAACTTATTGGGAATTTCACAAGAAAAACAATGGTGTGCTTGGTTTTAACGTAACTTTATTCTTTCATGAGTTATTTACAAGTTTCTGACCACTTACAAAATGTGTTCAATGTGCTGCCCATTGTGTTGGATTGTCAATGCAACCCTCTTCTCCCACTCTTCACACACTGATAGCAACACCACAGGAGAAATGCTGGCACAGGCTTCCAGTATCCGTAGTTTCAGGTGCTGCACATCTCGTATCATCTGAAGGCAATCGTCTATGCTGTGAAGAGACGAGATGTGCAGCACCTGAAACTACGGATACTGGAAGTTTGTGCTAGCATTTCTCCTGCGGTGTTGCTATCAGTGTGTGAAGAGTGGGAGAAGAGGGTTGCATTGACAAATCAACACAATGGGCAGCACATTGAACACATTTTATAAGTGGTCAGAAACTTGTAAATAACTCATGAAAGAATAAAGTTACGTTAAAACCAAGCACACCATTGTTTTTCTTGTGAAATTCCCAATAAGTTTGATGTGTCACATGACCCTCTTCCTATTGAAAAAACAAAAGTTGGATTCAAAATGTCCGACTTCAAAATGGCCGCCATGGGCACCACCCATCTTGAAAAGTTTCCCCCCTCACATATACTAATGTGCCACAAACAGGAAGTTAATATCACCAACCATTCCCATTTTATTAAGGTGTATCCATATAAATGGCCCACCCTGTAGAATAATTTATAACATGTAATTCAACAGGGATTTACCTTTTTACAGTGTTCATGTAAAAACAATATATTGGCAGAACCAAAAGACCATTGAAGAAAAGAATATCGGAACATATAGCAAACATAAAAAAGGGTATGAACAGCACTCAGAATCCAAACATTACAAAATACACCACAATAGCGATCCAACTCATTTTTACGGCCTTCCAGAAAGTCCCCAAACAATGGAGAGGGGGAAACCATAAAGAGAACATGTCACGTATGGAATCAAGATTTTTATTTTATTTTGACACAATAATACTGGCAGGTCTTAATGCAAAAATGGAAGTTTTTGGATTTCTGCAAAATGGGAGGGGTGCCCCTCAGGGACAACAAACAGAGGTCAGGCTGTTTTACCAGCACCTCTATCTCTCCTCCTCATTGGGCCCCCCATCCCCTACATCTATCAAACCATTTTCACCATACTGTCCCCACATGAGTGACCTACATTACCATTAAGAATACTTTATTTTTTTCTAAAAGACCTGATATTTACCTTCAAAATCTAATTAAACATCTAATTTTACAAAATACACCACTGTATATACATTTAAGGATCACAGGGATCCATTTTATGGAATAACTTCAAAAAAACGCATGAGAATCGCATTAAAAAAACTCACCAAAAACGCAGGGGCGTTTTTGTTATTTTATGTTATTTTATGTTATTTTAAGTGATTTTAAGTTCTGTGTAGGTATTTAGGTCCTACTATGTTGCACATACTCCTGGCATCACCTTCTTACAATATATTATATGTATATGCACATTGGAAAAAAGTCATGATCTGACAAAATCCAGACCAGGATATAGTTAATGCCAAGTCAATTACGAGCCACTCCCTAATGCCAAGTATGCCTAAAACCTCCCAAAAGTATGACAATATACAATTAACCACTGAAGAAGGAGCAAGGTTAAGCTCAAAACGTGTTTGGTATATGGTATAAGAACAGGGAGGCACATGTGATCCAGGCCCACATGTGAGCCAGGACCATTGGAAGTATTTGAAACTTACTACTTAAACCTATTGCTTGACTTAAAAGAACATTGATTGACCAAATACACAAAACTGCCACACTCTCAGCCCGGAATTCGGGACCGATGACAACTCTCCTCACTTGCGACGAACCGCTCTGCCTCCGTCACGTGGGATGCCACGTTGAGGCGTGTTGACCACGTGGGATGCCGTGTAGGTCCTTGCAGGTTAGAGGAGCAACATACAACTTGGACGACTGCAGCTACATGGAGTGGTAAAGTACTGAACCTCCAGTTGTGATACAGTCTGATTATATGTACCCAGCTTACTGATTTATGCATCTAGTACCGCATGATTGATCGCAGATTTCAATAATACAAGTACGAAAGAGTTATAACCTGATCTGTGGAGTGATAAAACATTGAACCACTGACTTTCGTGTATCCAGCCTATGCCCAGCACGTCTATATACACTGCTCCAAAAAAAAAAGGGAACACTTAAACAACACAATGTAACTTCAAGTCAATCACACTTCTGTGAAATCAAACTGTCCACTTAGGAAGCAACACTAAGTGACAATCAATTTCACATGCTGTTGTGCAAATAGGATAGACAACAGGTGGAAATTATAGGCAATTAGCAAGACACCCCCAATAAAGGAGTGGTTCTGCAGGTGGTGACCACATTCCACTTCTCAGTTTCTATGCTTCCTGGCTGATGTTTTGGTCACTTTTGAATGCTGGCGGTGCTTTCACTCTAGTGGTAACATGAGACTGAGTCTACAACCCACACAAGTGGCTCAGGTAGTGCAGCTTATCCAGGATGGCACATCAATGCGAGCTGTGGCAAGAAGGTTTGCTGTGTTTATCAGCGTAGTGTCCCGAGCATGGAGGCGCTACCAGGAGACAGGCAAGTACATCAGGAGACGTGGAGGAGGCAGTAGGAGGGCAACAACCCAGCAGCAGGACCGCTACCTCCACCTTTGTGCAAGGAGGAACAGGAGGAGCACTGCCAGAGCCCTGCAAAATGACCTCCAGCAGGCCACAAATGTGCATGTGTCTGCTCAAACGGTCAGAAACAGACTCCATGAGGGTTATATGAGGGCCCGACATCCACAGGTGGGGGTTGCGCTTACAGCCCAACACCGTGCAGGACGTTTGGCATTTGCCAGAGAACACCAAGATTGGCAGATTCGCCACTGGCGCCCTGTGCTCTTCACAGATGAAAGCAGGTTCACACTGAGCACATGTGACAGACGTGACAGAGTCTGGAGACGCTGTGGAGAATGTTCTGCTGCCTGCAACATCCTTTAGCATGACCGGTTGGTATTGTGTCAGTAATGGTGTGGGGTGGCATTTCTTTGGAGGGACGCACAGTGTGTCAGCAGTTCCTGCAAGACGAAGGCATTGATGCTATGGACTGGCCCGCCCGTTCCCCAGACCTGAATCCAATTGAGCACATCTGGGACATCATGTCTCACTCTATCCACCAATGTCACGTTGCACCACAGACTGTCCAGGAGTTGGCAGATGCTTTAGACCAGGTCTGGGAGGAGATCCCTCAGGAGACCTTCCGCCACCTTATCAGGAGCATGCACAGGCGTTGTAGGGAGGTCATACAGGCACGTGGAGGCCACACACACTACTGAGCCTCATTTTGACTTGTTTTAAGGACATTACATCAAAGTTGGATCAGCCTGTAGTGTGTTTTTCCACTTTAATTTTGAGTGTGACTCCAATCCAGACCTCCATTGGTTGAAAAATTTGATTTCCATTTTTTTTTTTTGTGTGATTTTGTTGTCAGCACATTCAACTATGTAAAGAACAAAGTATTTCAGAAGAATATTTAATTAATTCAGATCTAGGATGTGTTATTTTTGTGTTCCCTTTATTTTTTTGAGCAGTGTATTTAGCATACATTCGTGTATTGACTTCCGTGTATCCAGCCTGTGCCCAGCAAGTTTATATATTTAGCATACTTATGTACTCAGCACCTTTTTTTCATCCAGCATATTGATGTATTCAGCACAATAACACAAGTATGGGAGAGTTATAGCCTGATACATGGAGTGGCAAAGCATTTAACCATTGATTTTTGTCCAGCACATCCATATACCAAGCACATCTTTATACTAATACAAGTATGGACAAAGCATTGAACCATTGACTCTTGTGTATCCAGCTTGTATCAGGCACGTCTATACACTCAGCATACTTATGTACTCAGCACCTTGTTGCATTCAGCGTATTTATGCATTTAGTATATAAATCACGCGATTTGCTGATTGTTTAAAACCATTTCAAGATAAAGGAGCACTGAGTGAACAATAGCCTAGTTAGGCTCCTGGTGACATAGAACATATGTGATTGATTTGGGACATATTGGATCATATTGGACTATTCCATCTGGATTTATAAATAGGCCATGAAATTTATATTTTATATTTTTTTTAGATTATTGTATATGGTGAAAGGTATAAAGTACCAGTTACCCATAAGCACATGTTTTAAGATATATTTTGTATAAATCAGTTTTTATATCATACATGGATTCCTTCGTTCCATGTAACTCCAGATGAGAGTGTGCCTGCCACATCTATATCTTTCTCTATGTTTTCCCCCATACGGTTTTGGATGTATTGGTGACAGTGCACCTCTGTCCACAATATCTGACTGGGGAGCCACTGTAATTTTATTAGTCAAATGTTTGTGCAATATGTTATGTGTAGACAGCATGGGTCTGCAGAGTTACACTCTGTCCTGGATCACAGAAGGGGATCAGATCTGGAGACACCCATATGCCATACACGTAATAATAGTCTTCATGAGACAAACACTTTAATAGAATCATACAGTAAATACAAAGTAAGATGGTCATATAAAACATGCCGATAGCAGCACAGATTGTATTGTAGACAGTAACTATAATTTATATTGCTGGTTAACCAACACAGCATTCGGGGTAAGCTGCTTTCTCAAGCACTTGCCATACACAATATGACAATCATGTGGAAATCCTATCTGTAGGATATCTGAAGACAGTGGAGATAGAGGGGCCCTATATGTGGCAGTGGATCCGCTAAAGTTATGAAGAGGCACAGAACTCTACATACGTAGCTTCTCAGCTGGCTTACATTTAGACCATTTCTATGCCTAAAACAGGCATAGAAAATGATGAATGAAACGGGCCTGCACCGGAATCTGCATCTGAAATATGCCTAATATAAACATATTTCAGGATAATAAATGACCCCCAAAGTCTCTGTATATGGTGAATTTTGTTAGATTCCAAAGAGAAAAGATTTTATGACTTCCATACTACTGTCCTAGTGTTGAAACCTGAACTAGGAGAATTTATACAATGGAGGCTCAGGAACTTTAACAATTAGATCTGATTGAGCCATAAATACTGTACTTAATTTTTCTAGACTGCTAAATCTTTTTTTTGCTGAAGGTTACCATAATATTAGAATGGGCTTTTATGCGTAGTTTGTAGCTGAGTTTTGATTGGCTGCCTATATTTCATCATAATTATAGATGACACTGATAATCATAGTGTCATTTGTAGACATGCAGAAATTCCAGTCATCATCATAAACAATTATTGATGAGAAGCCTGCAGGATATGAAGATCAAAAGGTACTGTATGCTTACTGTGAAAAAAAACTTCATCATTTTTGTTTTTTAGTTTAAATAAAGTATTTTAAGTGCATTCTTTTTTTAAATAGTAAGTATTTAACCAGGGGCGTCCATAGAAATCATGGGGCCCCATAGCAAAACTCAGAATTGGGCCCCCCCCAATAAAAAGTTTAATTACTAAAGCTGATTAGTGAAGGTGCGGGGTACGTTAGGAGCTAAATAAAAGGTTAGGCTGTGTTCACATCACGTTTTTGCCATCCGTTTTTACTTATATGTTGGGGGGGGGGGAGGGATAAAAAAGTGCTGCACCCTATGCTTTTCTATCCTGCAGAGTCCAGTAGAAAAAACTGTATAGGTTAACATATACATTTTTCTTTCAAACTCTATGATGAAGGATGCCACTGTATGTACATGAAACGGATGGAAAAAAAACGGGACATGAACTCGGCCTTACCCTTTAAGTTTTATTTATTTTATGATAGGTGTAAATCAGAGGAGAGCCTATAGGGTTAATTACTGCAGCAGGACTGTCCACACTGGTCAATGTGACCCCTGGGACAGATCTTCTGCAGGTCCACAGAATTAGATCTCTGTCTCACAGCTCAACCTCTCCCTTTGTTATTAACAGGGAGCAGAGCTGAGCAATTTTAGTCATGTCCCATCCTTCACTCAGAGGTAGTCTATCTGGAGCATCCAGCACATGCCACAGGTCCCATATGAAAGAATGTATGCACTACAGTGAGCAGAACAGAGCCTCCTGTCTGACCCTGACAGCTGTAAGTACAGTCCCACTGCTCTCACCTCAGCTCCATCATGCAGAGCGCTTCTGCTTCCTTCTGCCCTCTCACACGGCCTAGGAGTAGTGAAGGCAGTGCGCTGGGGGTTAACAAGCAGAGAGAAGGCAGGAGGACCCAGAGGGGGGTCAGCATGTGGGGACATCACTGCTGAGAACAGTAAATGCAGGGCTGGTACTTACCGCTCTGCTAGCTGTGGGAGCAAACTTCCACCAAAGACCTCACAGAGGGGCGGGCACATCAGGCAGTGAGCTGCTACCTGATTGGAGGAATCGGCTGCTCACTCTCCCTGCTCCTTCTCTCCTTCCAGCCTGCTGTTGTCAGCGCAGCACTAGCGCTGTGTATAATGCCAAATGTAAATATGTACTGGCACTGGGGCGTTTGGGGTGGCAAGGTACGCCTCATTGACACTGGGCCCAGGGCTGCCGACCCAAACGCCCCATTGCCGGTATTGATCTCTCTACTGTTAACTAATGCAGTGTGTATTCAGGTCGGAAAGGGGGCGGAGCCATGCAGCCTGGCCGGGCCCCCTAACCTCACGGGCCCCATAGCCAGTGCGTGGTCTGCGTATATTGATGGTACGCCACTGTATTTAACCTTTTAATAAGATCATATTGTTGTATTTTTATTTATATAGGGTACTCTGGTAATAAAAAAATTATCCTTTATTCATAGCACAGGGGATAACTGTCAGACTGGTGGGGATCCTACTGCTGGGACTCCCACCAATCATGAGAACTGTACTTAGCAATCTCTGTCACTTATATCTAAATGAATAGACAGGCCACAAGCTGTTCCAACCGGCTGCTCCACCCATTTCAGGCGGGCTCCATTGGGTATGGGGCCCCCGTTCACATGATCAGTGGGGTACACAGCAGAAGGGCTCCCTCCAATCTAATAGTTATCCCCAATTCATTGAATAAGTGATAACTTGTTATAACCAGAATGGCCCGTTAACATATATCTAAATATATCATGATTGGAAACTATTATTAGATATATATTTTTTTTTTAAGCTAAAGAATCAATATTCTAGATAAACTGCAGGTATTTACTGTAATTGTATACTCTTCCTTAAAGCTTGGAGTAAAGGCTAACATGTATGCTCAATTTTTTTATATTAATCAATAGATATATACTCTAACTTGTATTTTCTGCACACAAAGCAGGTTTGTTAGTTCAAGTTTATTAACTTACAAAAAAAACCTGCAGTTTAAGCTCACCTGACTAAAACAGATCAGCAATTCTGCACTCTCACCTTATACATGTTCTGGGAAAAATGCCATATTGCATGCTGGCAGGAAAGCAAAGTAATATTTCAAAAAGGAGGAAAAGATTTACAAAATAATAATAATTGTAATAATAATAATAATTAGAGATGAGCGAATCGAAGTTGATGAAGTGGAATTCAATCCGAATTTAAGGAAAAAATCGATTTGCATCAAATCCAATTTTCCTCACGCTTCGTGGTAACGAATCACATTTTTCCTAAAATGGCTGCTGCACGTGTTAGGACATGGAGCAAGGAACTTTTGTAACGAGGGATCACCCACAATAACATGCATGCAGCCAATCAGCAGCCAGCCAGCCCAGTGATGTCACAGCCCTATAAATAGCCTCAGCCATCTTGGATTCAGCCATTTTCCAGTGTACTTAGTGCAGGGAGATATGTCAGGCGCTAGGGACAGTTGTAGTAAAAGATTTTAAAACTTTTATTTTTCTGTATAGAAGTTCAGGGAAAGGATAGGGAGGAAACTTTTCATAGTACTGAAGCAGAACAAGGTTCAGTAGGAGAGTTTAAAGCCTGGGAAATAGGAACAATCCTATTACACCTTGCTGCACTGACTGTGGATCCAAATTGCTATTATATAGCTCTGTAATTCCAGCAAACCGTTCTTGTTATTGGGGTGCAAGTGCAGTTTGATACAGCTATAAACAGGAAATATAATACAAGGAAATATGTTCTAAAACATTTTTTGGCCTGTATTAGTGGGAAAAAAGGGCTTATTAGTTGTTGTGTGGTGAAGTGAGAAAATTACAGCCCATTTTGGCGTGTATTAGTGGCAAAAAAATATAAAACAATTGCCGTTCAGCGGTGAAGTTATGCGTAGTGATGGATGAACATCGGCCGGGACAATTCGCGAACGTGATCGTGCGAACGCGATCAAATACTCGCGAAACGCAAGTTCGCAGCAGGCCCCATTCACTTTAATGGCAGGCGAACCTGAAAAACCTCCAGATCATATTTGCAGCCACCAAATACTTACTAGAAGTGCAAAAATCGTCCCACAACATGGACAGTGACATACCATAGGGGGATCAATGGCAAAAATTCCCACAAAAAATATAGATTTTAATCAGAGGCCATTTTTATGAGTCTTAAAGGGAAACGCTTAAAAATATGCCCTGCTGGAGCTTTGAAAATTTTTATTTTAGGCCACGGGAGTACAGGCCTCAAACATTAGGCATTCACCGGACAGAAAACATCAAGTGATTATGTGGCTGGAGGTATATTAGACGGTCATTGGATATCAATTTTACTGCAGGCCAGTGGAGTACAGGCCCTAAACTTTAGGCATTCACCGGATAGAAAAGATCAAGTGATTATGTGGCTAGACGTATATTAGACGGTCAATGGATATAAATTTTATTGCAGGCTAGAGGATTACAGGCCACAAAAATTATTCATTCACCAGACAGAAAAGAACAATTGATAATGTGGCTGGAGGTATATTAGACAGTTATTGGATATCAATTTTACTGCAGGCCAGTATAAATATATGTCAAATACATATGTTTAAAATAACTAAAAATATAAAATTGGATTAAAAACATGGCTAACGAAATCCCCCCTCTTGAATAAACCCCAAATGATAATAGGTGATATTTGATAACATGTGGTCGTCACAGGTGTTGAATTCCTCCGAGGCCACAACAATTAGGCATTCCCCGTACAGAAAAGATCAAGTGATTATGTAGCTAGAGGTACATTAGGCGGTCACTGTATAACAATTTTACTGTTGGCCAGTTAGATTATAGGCCCCAAAAATTTTGCATTCACCGTACATAAAAGATGAAGAGATTATGTGGCTGGAGATATATTAGAGGGTGAATGGATACCAATTTTACTGCAGGCCAGTGGACTACAGGCACCAAAAATTATTCATTCGCAAATTGTGCCAGCTTTGGCCACAGGTCAAGCCTGCACACTCAGTAGTCAAAGGGTTCCTCGCTTCTCAGAGCGTCCACATCGGCCTTTAACCCGATGTAGTTCGAACACCTGTCAGTCTAGGCGTGCCCTGAGGCTGGATCCAGAGAGCGGCTGTCGATGGGTTGGGTGCAAGAATTATCTCATATCCGAAGTGACCAACACATCTTCAAACCGCCCTCTTCTTGCATGTGCTGCAGGATTGGTATCCACAACTGTTTCTCTGTAGAGATGCTGCGAACAAAAAATTTTCCGTTCGGCAAACGCAAGTTTCTGCAAATGTTCGCGAACGGGCGAACTGCCATAGACTTCAATAGGCAGGCAAATTTTTAAACCCACAGGGACGGTTTCTAGCCACAGTAGTGATGGAAAAGTTGTTTCAAGGGGACTAACACCTGGACTGTGGCATGCAGGAGGAGGATCCATGGCAAAACTCCCATTGAAAATTACATAGTTGACGCAGAGTTGGATTTTAATCCATAAAGGACATAAATCACCTAACAATCCTAAAATATTTTGAACAACGTGGTTTAAAACATCCAGTGTGTGTATACGATCAGGTATGATGTTGTATCGATCAGGTAGTGTAAGGGTTACGCCCGCTTCACAGACATTGACAGACCAAACTCCCCTTTTAATGCACCGCTAACAGTCCATTTGCCCAACCGCAAACTCCCCATTTGCACAAGGTTGGATACCAAGCTAGCCATGTCCTGTTGATGTCATTGAAGGTTTCTTCCTCCATCCAGCCACGTACAACACCAAGGGTCCCTGAAAGGTGAATTGAATAGATTTTTCGAATGGGGAGATGGTTAAAAAAACACTGGCTCCCTCCCCTTTGTTTGAATCCACGGTCACTGCGTCTACGCAGTGCAATTTACTCTCACACCCGATATGAGTGTTATTTTCTGTAGTTCTCTCTTCTCATCAATTTAATCCCTGTTACGTCCCCAATCTGGGGTCCATTTATTAAAGTGATTTTTCGAACGGGGAGATGGTTAAAAAAACGCTGACTCCCTCTCCTTTGTTTGAATCCACGCCACGGTCACTGCGTCTGCGCCGTGCAATTTACTCTCACACCCGATATGAGTGATATTTTCTGTAGTACTATTCTCATTCGTTTTAATACCTGTTACGTTCCATATCAGGGATTGTCTTTTGTGAAAATAAAATTTAAGCCGGGTACCTTCAACTGCCTTCACAGTGACAGACCAAACTCTGATACACCAAAATGAATTGATTTTAGGAACCGGGAGATGGTAAATGCAGCTTGGTCGGTCCTCTTACTCCCAAGTTGGGGCACTGCGCGTGCACGGAGCAATGTGCTGTGACACCCTATATGAGTGGTGTCTTAACTAGTACAATTCCTATCAATTTAATCCCTGTTACGTCCCCTATCCGGGGATGTGTGTAGAATTGATTAACCTTTGTCGAATTAACGAACCATTACGACATCCTGCAATAATTTAGTTCTGAGCTTTGTACTTGCTTTGTATTGGAATTAATGGGGATTTTTTAAATTGTCTGCCTTATTTCTAATAAACTATTAAGAGACTTTATTATGATTTTTTTATTTTATGTATTAAAAACCCATACAACTTTAAAAAAAAAATAAAAAAAACATTAATGTTTTTTCTATGAAAAATTATCTAGCCGATTACTTTTAGTCTGATCATAATGAAGCAACGGTCTTATCATCTGGGGTGTGGCAACATTGCCAACAAACTCATAGAGGTGATGATCGCTTCATTGTGATACGCAAGCCCCTTCACCACAACAAGGTAACGATCACGAAGGGGAATTGACACTTGTATGTGCCTTTTTTTTTTTGCAGCCACAGTGCAGCACCAGAGGCCAGAAAAATTAGGCATGTACACATGCCTGAAAAATAATGGTATTGTTGCAGCTGCTGTTGTAAAATTGATGTTTTCAAGGCAGAAAGGTGACTAAAACATTGTGGCTTGAACCCTAGTTGGTGGCGGAGAATTCACGAAAGTCATCCGGTATGCTGACATTAAATACAGCAGCGTGGGGACCATTTTGAGGCCAAGGCATGTCATCAGGCCTTTTGTTAGTCAAACGTATCCCCCACTGTCAGTTCCTTCGGGATACATGCCTCATTGATCTTAATGAAGGTGAGGTAATCAACACTTTTTTGACCGAGGCGACTTCTTTTGTCAGTGACAATGCCTCCTGCTGCACTGAAGGTCCTTTCTGACAGGACACTTGAAGCGGGGCAGGCCAGAAGTTCTAACGCAAACTGGGATAGCTCAGGCCACAGGTCAAGCCTGCACATCCAGTAATCAAGGGGTTTATCGCTCCTCAGAGTGTCGATATCTGCAGTTAAGGCGAGGTAGTCTGCTACCTGTCGGTCGAGTCGTTCTCTGAGGCTGGATCCCGAAGGGCTGTGGCGATGTGTAGGACTGAAAAAGCTCTGCATGTACTCCATCAACAACACATCTGTAAAGCGTCCTGTCCTTGCCGCCGTGGTCGTGGTAGGAGGATTTCTTTCACCTCTTCCCCAGTTAGATTCCCGTTGTGCTGTAACATCCCCCTTATAAGCTGTGTAAATCATATTTTTTAGTTTGGTTTTGAACTGCTGCATCCTTTCTGACTTTCGGTAATTTGGTAACATTTCCGCCACTTTCTGCTTATACCGGGGGTCTAGTAGCGTGGCTACCCAGTACAGGTCGTTCTCCTTCATCCTTTTTATACGAGGGTCCCTCAACAGACATGACAGCATGAAAGACCCCATTTGCACCAGGTTGGATGCCGAGCTACTCATTTCCCGTTCCTTGTGCTCACTGATGTCATTGATGGTCTGTTCTTCCCCCCCAGCCACGTACAACACCACGGGTACCAGATAAGTGACAACAACGAGCACCCTGGGATGCCTGCTGTGGTTGGTCTTCCTCCTCCTCAAAGCCACATTCATCCTCTGACTCCTCTTTCTCATACTCCTCTTGCAGCGTTGCCGCAGGTCCGGCAAGCGATGATGACAAGGCTGTTTCTGGTGGTGATGGTGACCACAACTCTTCCTCTTCACGCTCATCTACAGCCTGATCCAGCACTCTTCGCAGGGCACGCTCCAGGAAGAAAACAAATGGGATGAGGTCGCTGATGGTGCCTTCGGTGCGACTGACTAGGTTTGTCACCTCCTTAAAAGGACGCATGAGCCTACAGGCATTGCGCATGAGAGTCCAGTAACGTGGCAAAAAAATTCCCAGCTCCGCAGAGGCTGTCCTAGCACCCCGGTCATACAAATATTCGTTGACGGCTTTTTCTTGTTGGAGCAGGCGGTCGAACATTAGGAGTGTTGAATTCCAACGTGTCGGGCTGTCGCAAAACAAGCGCCTCACTGGCATGTTGTTTCGGCGCTGAATGTCTGAAAAGTGTGCCATGGCCGTGTAGGAACGCCTGAAATCGCCACACACCTTCCTGGCCTGCTTGAGGATGTCCTGTAAGTCTGGGTACTTAGACAAAAAGCGTTGTACGATGAGATTCAACACATGTGCCATGCACGGCACATGTGACAACTTGCCCAAATTCAATGCCGCCAACAAATTGCTTCCATTGTCACACACCACTTTGCCGATCTCCAGTTGGTGCGGGGTCAGCCACTCATCCACCTGTGCGTTCAGGGCGGACAGGAGTGCTGGTCCGGTGTGGCTCTCTGCTTTCAGGCAAGTCAACCCCAAGACAGCGTGACACTGTCGTATCCGGGATGTGGAATAGCCCCTGGGGAGCTGGGGGGATTCAGTTGATGTGCAGCCAGACGCCACAGCAGAAGAGGACTCAGTCGAGGAGGTTATCGAAGAGAATGGAGTAGGAGGAGTAGAGGAGGTAGCAGTAGGCCTGCCTGCAAGTCGTGGCGGTGTCACCAACTCCACTGCAGAGCCACACATTCCATGCTTGGCAGCCGTCAGCAGGTTGACCCAATGCGCAGTGTACGTGATATACCTGCCCTGACCGTGCTTTGCAGACCAGGTATCAGTGGTCAGATGGACCCTTGCCCCAACACTGTATGCCAGAGATGCCATGACTTCCTTTTCAATCACTGAGTAGAGGTTTGGGATTGCCTTTTTTGAAAAAAATATTCGGCCGGGTACCTTCCACTGTGGTGTCCCAATAGCGAATTTTTTTTTGAAGGCCTAAGACTCCACCAGCTAGTATGGTAAAAGCTGGCGGGCTAAGAGTTCCGTCAAGCCAGCTGTCAGACCCCGGGCAAGGGGGTGACTCTGTGACATTGGCTTCTTATGCTCAAACATTTCCTTGACAGACACCTGACTGTGGGCAGATGAGATGGAACTGCTGAAGGTGAGAGGCGGAGTGGCGGGTGGTTGAGAGGGCGCAAGGAGGACAGCAGTGGTTGACGTGGCTGAAGATGCTGGACTAGGAGGAGGATGGTGGCTTTGAGTTTGTGTGCTGCTTGTACTCATGTGTTGATCCCATAGGCGTTTGTGATATGCGATCATGTGCCTTCGCAAAGCAGTTGTACCGAGGTGGGTGTTGGACTTCCCACGACTCAGTTTCTTTTGGCACAGGTTGCAAATGGCATTGCTGTTATCAGAGGCAGACACACAAAAAAAAATGCCACACTGCTGAGCTTTGCAAAGACGGCATTCTGGTGGTGGCAACAGCATGCGTTGATTGGCGTGCTGTCTGGCTGACCCCGGCTGACGATACATGCTATCTGACTGTGCCACTAGCTCCTTGCGACAACCTCCCCCTGCTTCCGAATCGTCTCCTCCTTCTCTCTGTCTCCCCTTCTGAACTTTCCCCCTCTTCTTCTTCTCTTCAAGCAGGCACCCACGTGGCATCCTTGGACACATCGTCATCATCAACCACTTCACTTGTATCTGACACCTCAGCAAAGGAAGCAGCAGCAGGTACAACATCATCCTCATCACACTGTACGTCCATGTGTGTAATGCTGCCTGACTGAGACATATCCCTGTTATCTACATCCTCTGGCAATAATGGTTGCGCATCACCAATTTCATCCAACTGATGTGTAAAAATCTCCTCTGAGGGATCCATTAAAGCGGCTGTGGTGGCTGTGGTGGTAGTGGTGGTGGTGGCGGCGGGCGGGAGAGTGGTAACTTGAGAGCAGGTGACCAAAACTGAGCTGGAGGAGGATGGTGCGTCAAGGTTCTTAGCGGAAGCTGTTGAAGATTGGGTGTCCTGTGTAAGCCAGTCAACTATTTTCTCCTAATTTTTTGGGTTCAGGGTACGTGGCCTCTGAACACTTTGCATTATTCCAGGGCCAGTGGAAATCACAGCACCACGACCACGACGGCCCCTGCGGGGTAGCCTGCCTCTGCCTGTCATTTTTTTTTAGATAAGTGGTACTATGCGTGCAAGGTACTGTGCCACCCTATATAAGTGGTGGGCAGTGGGCACAGTACAGTCTGTGTGGGCCAGACACACACTGACTTGCAACTGGGATTATATCACAGAAAAATATTTAATTGATTTTTTTTTATCTGCAAGGTATTTGTGAGTGATTGACATTCTGTAACGGTATGAGTGGTGGGCTAGCCAGTGGCCACAGTACAGTCTGTGGGCCAGACACACACTGGCTTGCAACTGGGATTATATCACAAAAAAATATAAAATTTATTTTTTTTTATCTAAAAGGTATGTGTGAGTGACACCCTGTATGAATGGTGTGCACACAGTACTGTCTGTAGGCCAGACAGTCACTCACTGGCTTGCAACTGCTATTATATCACAGAGAAATAATAAATTGAGTTTTTTTTATCTGCAAGGTATTTTCTGTCACACCCTGTATGAATGGTGTGCACACAGTACTGTCTGTGACTGAGCCTGCAGCCTCTCACACACGGGCAGGCAACTGCAATATATGTATATATAAAATAAAATAAAAAAAGCAGACTGATGTACCAGCCCTGAAAAGGGCTTTTTGGGGTGCTGTCAGGATGCTGTCCTTACAGCAGATTAGTCTGTGGACACAGAACACTGCCCTAGCTAACGCTTTCCCTATTAGTTCAGCAGCAGCAGCACTGTCCCTCCTCTCACTAAGAATGCAGCTTCCGAATGAATCTAAAATGGATGCTGTCCAGGAGGTGCGAGGGTCTGGGAGGGAGGGTCTGCTGCTGATTGGCTGGAATGTGTCTGCTGACTGTGAGGTACAGGGTCAAAGTTTACTCAATGATGATGTATAGGGGGTGGACCGAACATCGCATATGTTCGCCCGCACGGCGAACGCGAACAAGCTATGTTCGCCGGGAACTATTCGCCGGCAAACTATTTGGGACATCTCTTTCTCTGTGGGTGGAAATTCCTCTGCCAGCGCCCACAAAAGCAGAATGCTGCATCTCTCGAAGCAAGACCTGGAAATGCTGCATTCTGACAGCCCTCTGTGATGCTGGTAACATGTCTGGTATTTTGTGTTTGTACCGGGGTCTAAGTACGTTGCCACCCAGTACTAGTCCTTGCCCTTTATGCTTTTTATACGGGGATCCCTCTTTAAACACTGGAGCATGAAGGACCCCATTTTCACTAAAAGGGAAGCGGTGGAGCGGCCTAGCTCGGGCTCATCGCCCAGTAGAATGTCATCCTCAGTCTCCTCCCCCCAGCCACGGACAACACCAGGGATACCAGAAAAGTTTAAAGCCTGCTCTTCTTTCTCCTCCTCCTCTTCCTGACCTTAGGCATTATCCTCCTCTGACTCCTCTTCAGACTCCTGATGATTTGTCTCGAATTAATTCAGCATTGCGACTTCCTCATCTTCCTGCTCCTCGATGACTTGATCAATGTCACGACGCAATGCTCGCTCCAGAAAGAAGCCATAAGGTACGATGTCACTGATGACACCCTGGCTGTGACTGACCAGTTTGGTGATCTCACCAAATGGGCGCAGAAGTCTGCATGCGTTGCGCATGAGCAGCCACTGTCGCGGTAAAAAAAAAAAACAAGCTCCCCAGAACTTGTCCTGCCGCAGAGTTCATACAGGTAATTTCACGTTTCTGCTGGAGCAGCCTATCAAGCATATACAAGGTAGAGTTCCAGCGCATTGGGCAGTCATAAATTAGACGTCTGACGGGCAAGTGGTGTCGTTGCTGAACGTCCGCAAGGCGAGCCATGGCTGTGTAAGATCTTCTAAAATGGTCAGAGATTTTCTTGGCCTGCCGCAAGAC
The DNA here is from genome assembly GCF_905171765.1 of Bufo bufo. Lineage (NCBI taxonomy): Eukaryota > Metazoa > Chordata > Amphibia > Anura > Bufonidae > Bufo > Bufo bufo. The sequence continues at coordinate 144,267,283 of NC_053396.1, read as the reverse complement.
GTCTTGGACCCCAGGGTATTTGGCAACGAATTGCTGCATGACTAAGTTCAGGACGTGGGCCATGCACGGCACATGTGTCATTTTGCCCTGTTTCAGCACACTCAGCAGATTGGCACCGTTGTCGCACACCACTTTACCAACTGTCAAATTGAGTGAGGTTAGCCACTGATCGGCCTGTGACCTAAAAGGAGAGAGAGAGCAGAGCTAAATGGAGTGCAGGACCGGTGTGGCTCTTGGCTTCCAGGCACAACAGCTGCAGCACAGCATGGCAACATCTCACCTGCCACGTCAAATGGGTTCTTGGGAGCTGGGGGGGTGCGGCGGAGGAGGCGGTAGCAGTGGAAAAAGAGGAGTCAGCCGAGGAGGAGACGGAGGATGGAGTAAGAGGAGAAGAAGAAGAGGCAGGCCTGCATGCAATCCGTGGTGGTAACACCAAATCCACATGGGTGCTACGGGTTGCATGCTTGACAGCCGTCAGAAGGTTCACCCAATGGGCAGAAAAAGTGATGTACCTTCCCTGCCCATGTCTGTGGTCAGATGTATCTTGGCACCGACACTGTGTGCCAGAAATACATTCACTTGCCGCTGAACATGGCCATACAGCTCTGAGATGCCCTTCTGGGAGAAATATTTCCTTTCGGGGACCTTCCACTGCGGTGTGCCAATGGACACTAACTTTCTGAAGGCCTCAGAGTCCACCAGTTTATATGGCAGTAGTTGGCGGGCTAGCAGTTCCGACAAGCTGGCGGTCAGCTGTTGGGCAAGAGGGTTATACGGCGTCATCAACTTTCTACATTCGAACATTTGGGCCACGGAAGCCTGCCTTGTGCCAGATGAGCGCAACGACGGCACGATGGAAGGTGGAGTGGAGGACAAATGGAAGGAAAGAGGAGAAGAGGCAGGACGTGGAGCGCCGGGAGTGTGGCTTTGTGGTTTCTGACGGTGTTGCTCCCACTGGGCTCGGTGATGGGAGGCCAGGTGCCTTCTTAAGGCATTTGTCCCTAGGTGAGTGTTGGGCTTTTCACGACTTATGTGCTGACAGCACAGGCTGCAGATGGCAACACTATTGTCAGCAGCTGACATGTTAAAAAAAGCCCACACTACGGAGCCATGTGCCGGCGTCCTGGGAGAGCCAGATGGGACGGTGCATGGTGGATGGCTTCTCCAGATACATTTTTAGCCTGCTTTTTGCCTCCTATGTACTGCAAGTTCTGCCTGCTTCTCCTCCTTCTCCTTCCTATCTGCTGCTCCGTCTCTCCCTCTGATCTCCCCTCCTCTTCCTTTCTTGTGGGCACCCACGTGACGTCCATAGACACGTCATCATCATCACCTTCACCACTACTGACATTAGAGTTCTCAGAGTAGTCAGCAACAGCGGGGACCACCCTCCTTGGGCTGATCTGGTTACTGTCGTCAGACTGCTGGGTGGCGGCCGTTGCTAGCTCCTCTTCCTTATCCAATGCCAATAATCGCTGTGCATGGGTAAGGTCTAGGAATGGATGGGAAAATAATTCATCTGACTAGAGTGGAGGGGCTATGGTGGTGGTGGTGTCTTTGGGGGGGCACACAGCAGAGTGAGGAGGGTGCAGATACAGAGGATGAAGAGGGCGCAGAAGCAGAAGGCTGAGTGAGCCACTCAAGCAACTCTGGTACGTCCTTTGAGGTAATAGCACACACTTTCTCCAACTTCCCACTTAGGCTCCGGCTTGGTGCACCTGCCTGACCCCTACCCTGCGGAATGGCCTGTCTCTTCCTCTGCCTGTCATTTTCAAAATGACCCTGTGAAAAAGTGCCCTATAGAAGAGCAGTATTTGTAGAAGCAGGTATATAGAACCCCTTAATGATTATTTACTGGAAGCAGGTATATCAAATCCCTTCATCAGTTTTTTTTGGGGCAACAGGTATATCACTTCAGTTGCAATTTGTTGTTCCAATAGCGTTTGTCCCTCTGTATAGCTACGGTATCGCAGCAGAACCGCACACAACTGCTGCACAATACAAATGCACTATATAGAAACTATATTATATGTATATCACACCCCTGCCTCAATCTGTTTTTTTTGGGTGGCAACTTGTATATCACTCCAGTTGCAATTTGTTGTTCCAATAGCGTTTGTCCCTCCATATAGCTGCGGTATCTCAGCAGAACCGCACACAACTGCTGCACAATACAAATGCACTATAGAGAAAGTATCTTATAGGTATATCAAACCCCTGCCTCAATCAGTTTTTTTGTGGGGCAACTGGTATAGCACACCAGTTGCAATTTGTTGTTCCAATAGCGTTTGTCCCTCTGTATAGCTGCGGTATCTCAGCAGAACCGCACACAACTGCTGCACAATACAAATGCACTATATAGAAATTATATTATAGGTGCAGTAAATCACACCCCTGCCTCAATTAGTTTTTTGGGGGGCAACTGGTATATCACACCGGTTGCAATTAGTTGTTCCAATAGCATTTGTCCCTCTGTATAGCTGCGGTATCTCAGCAGAACCGCACATAACTGCTGCACAATTCAAATGCACTATAATATACTTTCTATGTTAGAAAGTATATTATAAGTATATCACACCCCTCTGTATGTCACACCTATTGATAGCACACCTATACCAGTCCTTAAAAGTACTTTTGTGGCCCTATTATCTAGCTTTTGGTGTCACTAACAGTCTGTACCTGCTTCACACAGCAACCTCTCCCTACAGTGGCAAAAGACTGAATGTAAAATGGCGGCCAGATCGGGTTTATTTATTTATTTATTTATTTTTCTTTTCAATTTTCTTTTTATTGATTTTATGAAAAGTAGATGATACAACAATAGAAGTACATTGTATACATAATGAAGAATAAAGTTCAGTATTCGACAGGTGTTATGACAATGCACAGCATAAAGACAAATAATACAATAAGTCAATTTGAGCTAAAAGGTTGAAAAGGGAATAATAAAACGATGTGTGAGGAGGAGGGAGGTGTAAATGTGTTGTTCTAATGTTGGATAATTCTTTATTCCATCAATAAAGGAAAAGTGGACAGGGACTGGGAGAGGGAAATAGGGGGGTGATAGGGGGGGGGAAAGAGGGTAGGACCTCAATTATATGGGGGGGGGGCTATGATCACCCATGGGGTTGATTAGATTGAATCAGTTAGTAGTTGTATAACAGGAGTTGAAATGCCGTATTTAACCCATCCTTCCCATATCTTGAGAAATCTAGCGTGTGTTCCTAGTTCCCATGCCGAAAGTTCTTCCATGTGGAAAATATGGTTAACTTTATGTAGTCACTGTGGAAGGGTGGGAGAGCTTGGTTGGTTCCAATGTTGAGGTATCAATAGTTTAGCTGCAGCGGTGAGGTGTTGGAAAAGTATTCTTTTCTCTAATGGTATACTATCTAGGCGAATATTAAGGAAAATAGAGGCCAAAGTAGGGTCTTGTGTCAAGGTGCATATCTCTTTGATTAAGTTGAGTACCTGGTTCCAGAATGGTTTAATCACCGGACATTCCCACCACATGTGGATATATGTGCCTCTTGAGCTTTTACATTTCCAGCATGTGTCCGAATTTAGACAGGTCATCTGCTTAAGTCTCACGGGTGTACGGTACCATCTAGTAACTATCTTATATGAGTTTTCTTGAAGCCGGGTACATCTAGATAAACCATGAGATTTGAGGTATATTTGTTTGGTCTCTGCAGTGGACCAGGTGGTGTCTAGGTCTTTTTCCCAGTCCCCCAGATAACCTCCAGTGCATGGATGTTTAATTTGTTGTATAATGTTATAAATCTGTGATAGCAAATGTTTAGGAGGGTTGGAGGAGGCCGCCAATTTTTCAAATTGTGTTAGTTCCCTAGAACTTGTAACTTGGGTGAGATACGGTTTTATTAGCGAGCGGACATGTGCTTTATGAAGTGTGTGCATTGGGATGTGGTTCAGTGGATCATCCATTTGTTCTGGATTAAGAAAGGTATGTAGCATGATGGATCTGACATCCGTAAACTTGAGACCTGTGTCTTTATATTTCCCCTGATGTAAATCTGGGATGTGTGCTATCGTCATTAAGGGGGACACTATGGGACTTAGAGAGTTCACATACTGGTACCATATTGATAGGGTGGATTGTGTAATGACATTTAGCGTGAGTTGGGGGATAGGTTTATCTTTTTTTTTGCAAAGCAATTCTCTAAGGGGGGCTGTAGCAAGTAGGTTTTCTAGTGGGGGGCAGAGTTTATTTTCGTCCGCCCTTAGCCAATGTACTATCCTAGCAATTTGGGTGGCTTCATAATATAATCTCCCTTGATTTGTGCTGGGTTAATAAGTTCCGATTTAATCTAGGTTTTTTGCCGTTCCAAAGGTAATTGCTGACAATTTTGTGCAGATTGTTGAAAAAAGGTACTGTGAGTGGTATCGGGAGAGTCTGAAACAGGTATGTCAATTTAGGGAGCAGTATTGCTTTTATTAGGTTTTTACGACCCATCCAGGATAGGAAGGGTAAGGACCACAAAGATAGTATTTGACTGAAGGTGTTCGGGATCTGGGCGTAGTTGAGTGAATACAATTTGCTCCATTTGGAACAAATTTTTTACCTAGGTATGTGATATATGATTTTGGCCAATGAAAGGGATGTTGGGAGCGCAAAGTTTCTGTTTCTTCCTTACTAATGTTAAGTGCTAGTGCTTCTGATTTGGAGGCATTTATTTTGAAGTTTGATATCATGCCATATTCCTTTAAGATACATTGCACCGCTGGTAAGGCGGAGAATGGGTTCGACAGTGTCAGTAAGATATCATCTGCATATGCAGCTCAGGTGTGTACATATTTGGCATCATTGAATCCTTTTATGTCTGGGTGGAGTCTAATAGAGGCTAATAATGGTTCAAGAGAGAGGACAAAAAGGATTGGTGATAAAGGGCAACCCTGTTGTGTTCCATTGCATATATTAAAAGGTGCTGAGAGCGTTTGGTTAATACGTAGTCTCGCTGAAAGGGTATCATACATCAAGAATATGGCATTGACAAACTCTTGTGGTAGACCAAAGTGTAGAAGTACCTGTTTCATGTAGGTCCAGTTCACCCTGTCGAAAGCTTTCTCCGCGTCTGTTCCTAGCAGGACCAGGGGAATTTTCTTCTGGTTAGCTATTTGCATAATGGAGAGAATTCTCAGAGTGTTATCCTTCCCCTCCCTTCCGGACACAAACCCCACCTGCTCTGGAGAAATCAATGAGGGAATCAAAGGTTTAAGTCTATTTGCCAGTAAGCTTGTGTAAAGTTTCAGGACTGTGTTTAATAAAGAGATGGGCCTGTAACTACCACATTGGGTGGCATCTTTTCCTTCTTTGTGTATTAAGGTAATTTAGGCTTCAAGGGCTTGTCTCTGTATGTTAGAGCCTGAAAGGTAAGCATTGAATGTGTCCGTCAGGTGAGGGAGAAGGATGTCTGAGAAGCAATCATAATAAGAGCAGGGGAGACCATCTGGGCCCGGTGCTTTCTGTTTAGGACACCTTCGCAGGGTGGACCGGACCTCTCCCTGTGAGAAGGGTTTCAACAAGTTAGAATGTGTGCTAGGGTCTAGTTTGGGGAGGGAGGCTCGGGTTAAAAATTTGGAGATTGCTGCAAGAGTATCCTGCGGACTTGCTTGTTGATCTACGGGGTGTAGTTGATATAATGAGGAGTAAAAGGTAATAAACTCTTTTTCAATCTTCTCGGGGTCGGTAGTAATAATTCCCGTATTATCCTTAATTGTGTGGGGTTTTCTTCTCTTAATAAGGGACATCATTAGTTTAGAGGCCTTATCTCCGCGGGCATAGAAAGAATGCTTGACAGACATATATAGTTTAGCAGAGTTTTTGTTCAATAGGTCTCTGAGTTGTAGGTGGGTCTCTGTAAGTTTTTGAAGGATTGGCGCTATAAGGGATTGTTTATGAAGTTTTTCAAGGTGGGCGATCTCTGTCTGTACGGATCTAATTTGTTGATCTCCTGTTTTTTGCAGTATGTGCCAATGGAAATGAATTCGCATCTGATGGTTGCCTTGTGTGCCTCCCAGACTACCGGCATGGAGACTTCAGTGTTGTTATTTAGCTTAACTTATGTGTTGAGGCTTTCTGATATCCTTTTGTGAGCCTCTGGAGTAGTGAGGAGGGTCTCATTAAGTCTCCATGGTGACCGCGTGGAGGGGCGATCGGACAGAAGTATGTGTATACTAATGGGGAGTGATCCGAGTGTACCCCGGAGCCTATTGTAGAAGATTGTATTTTAGTGAGAGATGACTGCTGAAGGAAAAAGTAATCAATTCTGTGGTATGAGTTGTGTGGTGCCGAGTATAGGGTGTAATCTTTCACTGAAGGATGTAGAAAACGCCACACATCAGTCAAGGAAAGTATTTGTAGTGATTTCTTAATATGCTTTAATGCCTTGTATGATAGAGTGGATCGACCGGAAGATGTGTCGATGAGATCACCCCCTACTACTAGTTCTCCCTTAGTCAAACTATGAATCAATGTTGTGGCGTCCCTAATCCATTGGGGTTGCTGTACGTTGGGGGCATAAATGTTCGCCAGCGTGACCTGTTTACCATTTAGCAGCCCAATGAGAATAAGCAGTCTGCCTTCTTTATCATTATATGAGCTCTCAAGTTCAAATATGGTGTGTTTGGAGAAGGCTATGGCCACTCCTCTGGAGTTCTTTGAGGGGGTATGTGAGCGGTACCAATGGTTATAGAAATGTTTTTGGAAAGAGGGGGCCTTTTCTGAGAGGAAGTGAGTTTCCTGTAAGAACAGGATGTCAGCTCGTGATCTTTTCATTGTCTGGAGCAGTTGGCTGCGTTTAATCGGTGAGTTTAGACCTCTAACATTATAAGAGATTAAGAGTAAGGCGGCCAGGGAGGGGGATGGTAAGATGATAGTTGTATGTCTGAATCATATCTGAGTGACGTAGGGTGGGAGGTCCAGGGTTCGTGAGTTGGAAAAAGGTAGGGGGGAGGGAGATATCAAGTAATAGGAACTTGTCTGTAGGGACAATAGATGAAACATCCAAAATGGATAAAAAATTTGAGAATACAGTAAAAAACTGAAAAAAAACAACATATGTGTTGACATAGAAAGGCTACAGCCTTGAGGGCCATATTCATTTTGACATAGTGCTGAATATATATGACGGGTCGGAGGTATATATCTGAGCCAGCTATCTAGGTAGATGTAATGGAGAGGGGTAAGGGAAGGGCCCGCAACATCCCCCAGTGGATGAGGGTATAACAGATGGACTAGAATATTATTTTTTTAATAAATTATATGAAGTCACGGGACTCCCCCCCCTCCCCCCTAGAGATGGACGTATACAAGTAGAGGTGAAATCAGCTAACAAAAAACAACAACTGTAGTGAACAGTAAATGCATTCGGTATAACTATTGGAAAGAATTGTGCCCAGGGGGTAATAGTGAGTAGACATCACCTAGATCAGATCAGTTCTCAGGTGGGATCGATGTTGAGTCTTCTCGGGGTCAATTTCCCCTGATGTTTTCGGCTGCGGCTCTTCCTTTCTGCTCCAACAGTTTCCCATGGTGTGGGTGGAGGAATCGTCGGGAGGCAGGTAAGGTCTAGTATTGGAGACCAGTCTGGGATGTCAATATCTGTGATCTGGAGTGATGATAGGATATCCGCCAGTTCAGTGGTCTCTCAAGATGTATCGTTTTCCTTCAACAGTAAAGGAGAGGCCGAATGGAAATAGGCACTTGTTGGAGGAAGGCCTGGGTTTGCCTGGGCCGATTTTGACCATTACTGTTAGAACAGATGTCTGAAATTGTCGACTCTACTGGTGTATAAGCGTTGAGTATGGTAGGGTGGTATAAGGATAAAGTTAGTCCCTCTTTTCTTGTGGACCTCACTGGCCACAGCCGCAGATTACACGTGGATCTGCATTATGATGCCTCAATTATATTTCTGAAAGAGAGTGAAAGAAAAAATTGGGCCAGAGATCCCAAATTATGTTTGTAACAGATCGGTCTCTTTGTGACCAGGTGGAAAAAATTAGGGCTATGCCCTCCTTCGGATCAGGATTATAAGCGGTGTGTGGCACCTTTGAGTCAGATTAAAACTACAGAGGTAAAATAGTTCACCTTTGGCAGAGGTTCAGTCAGCTTCTGGTGTATGCTGCGAAAAATGCATTATGCCTGGCTTACTCTTTCCAGGCCTAGACTTGCGAGGTGCTGTAGTCCCTGCTGCGCCCCTGAAGTATTGAGGTACCATAGTTTTATTCTTTATTAGTGTCCGACCTTTAAACCGGAGAGTCTATATGGGTTCGGGCCGGGTTGCAACAAGCGCTGACCTGTAATCCGCGTCTGGATGATTGCGGTGTGTCTCTCCGGACTCGTGGTATTGTCTCGTCCTCAGTCGGCTCCGTGTATAGACGCCTTCAAACGCCAGCTCTGGATAAAGGATGGGGACAGGCTCCACGAGGCGACCACAGTCTCTGTAGGTCCGGTTAACAGTAGATTGGGTTTATTTATAGGGTAAGGGGTGTGTTCAGGAGCTGAAACGTCTCAATTGGCTGTCATGTCCCACCTGATGGATGTGTCATGAGTCAAAGTTCTGCACAATGCAAAAGAATATGGCGCCGGCGGACATCGCCATATGTTTGCCTGTACCGCGAACCAGGAACGAGCAAAGTTTGCTGCAAAACAACTGCCGGGCGAATCGCAAGGCCATCTCTAGCTATACATTCTAAAGCCTTTTTTGGCGTGTATAACTAGAAAAAAGTAAGGCACTATTTGCAGTTCAGTGGAGCAGTTAGATTTTCTAAAGCCCTTTTTGGCGTGTATTAGTGGCACAAAAAAAATATTTGCCATTATGTGGTAAAGTGAGAAAATTACAGCCCCTTTTGGCGTGTATTAGTGGCAAAAAAAAAAAAATATATATATATATATATATATCAATATATATATATATTGTTTGCCGTTCAGCTGTGCAGTCATATGTTCTAAAGCCTTTTGTGGCATGTATAAGTGGAAAAAAATAAGGGCTTATTTGCCGTTCAGCGGTGCATTTATATGTCCTATAGCTCTTTTTGGTGTGTATTAGTGGCAAAAAAAATTATATTATTTGCCGTTCAGCGGTGCAGTTATATGTTCTAAAGCCTTTTGTGGAGTGTATAAGTGAAAAACAGTAAGGGCCTACTTGCCATTTAGCGGTGCAGTTATATGTTCTAAAGACCTTTTTGGCGTGTGTTAGTGACCAAAAAATATATATATTATTTGCGGTTCAGGTGTGCAGTTATATGTTCTAAAGCCTTTTGTAGCGTATATAAGTGGAAAAAAGTAAGGGCCTATTTGCTGTTCAGCGTTGCAGTTATGTGTTCTAAAGCCCTTTTTGGAGTGTATTAGTGGCAAAAAAGTTTTTATTTGCCGTTGTATGGGGAAGTGAGCAAATTTGAGCCCTTTTTGGCATGTACAGTATTAGTGGCAAAAATGATATCTTATTTTCCATTCAGCGGTGCAGTTATATGTTCTAAAGCCATTTTGGCGTGTATAAGTGGAAAACAGTAAGGCCTACTTGCCGTTCAGCGGTGCAGTTATATGTTCTAAAGCCCTTTTCGGCGTGTATTAGTAGCAAAAAATACATATTATTTGTGGTTCATGGGTGCAGTTATATGTTCCAAAGCCCTTGTTGGCGTGTATTAGCGGCAAAAAAATATATATTATTTGCCGTTCAGTGGTGCAGTTATATGTTCTAAAGCCCATTTTGGCATGTATTAGTGGCAAAAAAATATATATTATTTGCCTTTCAGTTGTGCAGTTATATGTTCTAAAGCCCATTTCGGCATGTATTAGTGGCACACAAAAAAGTATTTGCCGTTGTGTGGTAAAGTGCGGAAATTACAGCCCTTTTTGGCGTGTATTAGTGGCAAAAAAATATATATTTGCCATTCAGTGGTGCAATTATATGTTCGAAAGCCCTTTTTGGCGTGTATTAATGGCAAAACAATATATATTATTGGCCGTTCAGTGGTGCAGTTGTATGTTCTAAAGCTTTTTGTGGGGTGTATAAGTGGAAAAGAATAAGGGCCTATGTTCTGTTCAGTGGTGTAGTTATATGTTCTAAAGCCTTCTTTGGCATGTATTAGTGGGAAAAAAAGGGTTTATTAGCCGTTGTGTGGTGAAGTGAGAAAATTACAGACTTTTTTGGGGTGCTTTAATTTCCTATTTATTTATTTAATCTAACAGTATGTCAGACAGAGAAGTACCAGGTCCTGCACAGGGATGTGTCAGAGGCCTAAATGTTTCTGGCGCAGTCACAGGTCACATCAGAGTAAGGGGGCGTGGCAGCAGGAGTCTCAGCGAGAGGCCTGACCTCACGTTGTCATCTAACGGTCATGTCTTGATCAGCAACCCAGCGGTTCTTGAATGGTTGACTCGGTCATCCACTACTTCCCAATTGACATCAGACACCCCGAGCCAAGTGTCGGTTGGTTCGTCAGACACAACCCTTAGTTAGCTTGGCCTGGAATCAGGCCCTGTGCCCGCACTTGTCCTCAACCTGTCCTTTTATGTTCCTTTTATGAAGTACATGTATTATATGCTGTTGGCTCAGCTCCAGTATAAAGCGAGTAAGGGCTACTAGAGGACAGTCAGCAGCTACTGGCCAGCTAAGATGTGGAGGAGGCATCCGCTGCATCCTCCGGTAGGCGGGCAAGTAGTTATGAGCAGAATGGCATGCGAGCTGGTGTTGCGGCTCCTGTCCCAGAGACTATTGAGGAGGACTTGCAGACTGCTGTAAAGTGCAGACAGTACTTGATGATGATGATGATGTAGCTGATTGTACTTAGGAGCCGGGTGAATTCGGGGCTTCATCATCATCATAAGAAGAGGGTGGCAGCTTGCCTGTGAGGCAGCGACTGAGCCAACAAGTCGCTAGCGTCATCATGAGTCAACAAGGTGGCAGCAATGGGAATTCGGGAGCCAAATATGCCCGCAGTAGACCACCCACTTCGCAGGAGCGTACATGCCCGTAAAGTAGTGGTGCAGGGGTTCATGGAAGCAGCGGTGGTAACAGTCAGTCAGTGCGGAGTGTTGGGGGTAAAATCATCTACTCGGCGGTGTGGCAGTTTTTTGTTAAGCCGCCGGAGCGGGTGAACATGGACATTTTAGAATCTATGGGCAGAAGGTGAAGCGTGGCCAGGTTGCCAATGTTGGCGCCACAGCGCTGCGTCAACATATGCAGCGTCACCAAAAAGTGGTCTGGCAGTACCGTAGCTCTGATGTGATGGTCCAGCCTGCCGCAGCAACCGCTACATCACCCAGTGGCATTTCAGTCAGTCAAGGCTCCACCACCTCAGCCGAATGGGGCTGTTTGTCCTTCCCATCATCTGCTGGTCCTGATGCTCCTGCTCCTCCTCCTACTCCTTGTCATTTGTTTCATCAGCAATCGATCACCGAAGCGATTGCCAAGAGACAACAGTATGCGTGCACTCATCCAACGGCGCAGAAGCTGAATGTGCTCCTGGCCAAGTTGCTAGTGCTGCAGTTTCTCCCTTTCCAAGTGTTGGACTCTGCACCTTTCAAAGAACTGATGGCTTTTGCCAAGCCGAGGTGAAGAGTCCCATGTCGTCATTTCTTTGCCAAAAAGGCAGCAGCAGCCCTGTACACGAATGTAGAACAGAAGGTGGGCCAGTACTTGAGCCTGTCGGTGTCTGCCAAATTGCAAGGCAGAGCAGATGTGTGGAACTATTACTATGGTCAAGGACAATATACTGTATGTCATCTACGAACATTTTTCCCTCACTGGGTAAATGTGGTTCCTGCCAAACCACACCAGCAACTTGGCCAGGTAACGCCGCTTCCGCCTCCACAATCTCACGAGGTTGGTCCTGCGACAATGTCCGCCTCTGCCTCCTTATCCTCCACAGTATCCTCAGCTTCCACTGCAGGGTCAATTCACAGTGGTCCTTGAGAATACCACATGTGCAGGGCATGGAGGTGTCACGCTGTTCTGCACCTCGTTTTCCTGGGCGAACGGAGTCACACAGGGGAGAAAATGCTCTGTGTCCTTCATCAATAAATGGAATCTAGACTTTCTCCGTGACAACTTAAAATCGGAACCATGGTGACAATGGAAAGAACATGGTGTTGGCGCTGCGTCAAGGAGGGCTGAGCCATGTGCCCTGGATGGCACATGTGTGCAATCTGGTTGTCGAAGGGGTTCCTGATGTCTTCCACCCATCTGCAAGACATCCTAAAAATGGCCAGGAAACTTTGCATGCACTTCAGCCACTCGTACAATGCAAAGCACACCCTCCTTGAGCTGCAGCAGCAGAACGGCATTCCTCAACATAGGCTGATATACGACGTTCCCACCCCTTGAAATTCCACCCTCCATATATTGGACCAACTTTACGAATAGAGAAAGGCCATAAACAATTTATTGATGATCCAAGAGGACAGGAGTACTCTCTGGTGTGACTTTGATGTCAGCCAGTGGACGCTCATGCGTGACACCTGCCGTTTTCTCAGGCCCTTTGAGGAGGCCACATTATTCATCAGTAGCTAGGACTACGGGATGAACAACGTCATTCCACTGCTTAATGTCCTGGAACAAATGCTGGTAAATCTGGCTCGTCAGTGTACAGGAGACATGGCGCCTAGATCTCACGGCCACATGAGCCCTGTGGGGTCTGAACTGGAGGAGGAAGAGGACATTGGAGCACAAGCAATGTGTAGCAAAATGGGTGGTTTTTCTACAGAGGTGACAGGAGAGGAGGACCAGGAGCAGCCAGAGGAGCTACAGGCCGATGAGAAAGACGAGACAGAGAACCCAGACACACCTTGGCAGTATGCAGTGGAGATGGAGGCAGGGAGTCCCTCGTAGTCACTTGCATGAATGGCCCGATTCATGCTTACTTGCTTGCGTAGAGACAGCCAAATTGTCAGCATTTGGCAGAGGGATGACTTCTGGCTCTCCACCTTGAAGGACCCTCGCAACCGGTCCAAAATGGTGGCATTTTTTACACCCGCTGAGAGGGAGGACAAACTGAACTACTATAGAGACATCCTATGTAGTCAGTTGGCAGCTGCCTATCTGTGCCATCATTCATCCTCTCGCAGGTCTGCTCTCGCGTTCCTCTGCCATGGCTGCTGTGGCAGGGTGGAAGGATAGGAGCAGTTCCAGCTCCATCACCAGCAACTTGAGTCTAGAGTCGCTGATAAGCAGCTTACTTCAGCCACCTAGTGAAGAAATTAGTCACCGGCAGTAGCAGCAGCTAGACCTGGAGCAGTCCCTGAACCAGCAGGTGGTGGCATACTTGGACAGCACCCTGCCACCCCACATTGAAGATCCGTTGAATTACTGGGCAATGAAACTGGATTTGTGACCGCAGCCGCAAGTTTGCCCTGGAAAAGCTGTCCTGCCCAGCCAGTAGGGTAAAATCAGAGCGGGTGTTTAGTGCGGCGGGGTTCATAATTACTCCTGATGCTGAGGCTGCCACCACCTCCACACTGTCATTGTGCCACTCTGTGGCCTGCTGATTCTGCTGCCACCTCCACAATGTCATTGTGCCACTCTGTGGCCTCCTCCTGATTCTTTTGCTGCCGCCACATCCACACTTTGTCATTCTGCCACTCTGTGGCCTTCTGATGCTGCTGCTGCCACCTCCCGTGCCACCCTGTGGCCTTCTCCTGATTCTGCTGCCACCTCCACACTGTCATTGTGCCACTCTGTGGCCTCTTCCTGATTCTTTTGCTGCCACCACTTCCACACTCTGTCATTGTGCCACTCTGTGGCCTCCTGATGCTGATGCCACGTCCACACTGTCATTGTACCACTATGTGGCCTCCTCCTGATGCTACTTCCTCCTTCAGACTCTTTCATTGGGCCACTCTGTGGTCTCCTCATGCTGCTTCCACCTCACCACTATGTCATAGGGCCACTCTGTGAACTTCTCATGTTGTTCCCACCCTCCCCACTTCATGACTGGACTACAATTTTGCCTTTCTGTCTGGCTGACATCATGATTTATTTGACCCTTCTTCTTATCTGTCAGAAGGAGGGGAAAATGGATTCAATATATGTAACAGCTGTAATGCCTGCATGATATGGTCCCTATTTTGCATCAGAATTGGCTTATGATTTGGTAGCTAAAAGCAGGAGTGGGTACAAAGCACAGAAGACATGCAAATATTCTATTCATGTGTCATCTCTGTTTTGGATCCACTATTGTTTATTTTGGTTTTAGCAATTCTGATAGATTACTGACCAAATGCTGACCTAGTGAAGGCGGATGCTCAACAGACAGGATCCGTTTTTTGGAGGTTATTTTTCTGACGGATAAGAGGAATGGCAAAATAATCAGCGACATCAACACAAACTTACTTCTGACACCCTCTCCACTCTATCTGGGGGGCTCTACTTGTGTAAGCGTTTAATAGGACAGGTTCTGTAGAAATCCATGTGGAATCAGTGAATTGATGCAAATGGAGCTTGCTTTTTCACGCTATAGTAGGATCTTGGGCCTCTGCACAGTTCTTTATATATATAAAATTGATCATTCTCGTTTATGTTTTAGGAAATAATTTGGGCATCTTCCTAACACTACAAACATTCCTAAAATGACACATCAATAATCCATTAAATATTAGAGATTAAATTTTACTTTATTAGTTTCTTGAACTCAGATATTAAATTTTGTGTCAACTGTATCAAGCTAGGAAGCTTTGTATGCTATGCTATGTTCTCTTGGAATGTGGAGCTATAAAAAAGACTGCATTTTGTTTCTTTTGTTTCCATCAAATGTGCTATTACTGTGATTTGTACTGTGCTAAAAATCATAAAAATAACACTTTATGGTGTGTCTTTCCTTGTTTAATGCACAGCTGATAAATATTCATGTCTAAGGTCTCATTCACATTTCATTGTCCATTTAAAATCAGTCGAAAATCCACATGTTTCATCCGTAAAGATGTCAGTGAAGAATCTGTGTGTCCATTTTTTGCCCTCCGTGTACCATCTGTACGGATGATGCTCAGCTGAAAATTTGTTTCCAGAGCATTTCCTACCAATGTTACATGAAACACTGACAAAACACAGATGCCATCTCATTTACAGAAAAATTCATGAGGAGAATGAACGTGCTTCTAAAATTACCTTTAATTAGACTTAGGGGTAACAGGGCAAATACCCTAGTGATAAACAAAAGAAAGAAAAAATGGCTCTTGCCTAACAAAACAAATTAGTAACTGGTTTTGTAGCAGGGCTGATGCAGGAAACAATTAGTTAAAGGTTAAACTGGGGTGGCAAGATTGAGCACGAGGGTAGAAATGTCTATCCCTATTATTCGCTCTAAATTCTAGTCTCTACCCAGGGAAGCCCCCTGATGGTAGAGGCCCCCTGTTCCCATACCTAAAGCCTGACTGAGCCCTATTAAAACCCTACATTGTTGTACGTATCCGATATGTACATATTCACATGGGTGTAAGAATCAACCTTATACACATATATAGACAATGGAAATCCCGACACGTTTCCTCCGCATTTAGCGGTTCATCAGGGGGTGATAATAATGAGTGTTCGTAGGGATTATGTCACGGTCATATTGGTGTTTGACCGTGACGCGGTTGCCATGCAGACTGGTTTCCAGATATCTGTGTCCTGGATACCTGTGTGGTTGTTGTATGTGCTGTGTCCTTAATGTGTTTGGACATCAGCACTTGTGCCCAGGTTCTAGTTGGTGTGCCTGTGGCAGGTAAGTGTGTTGCAATCGTCGCTTACCTGCCAATTCCATATGCTGTATACGGTCTTCTTTCTTTGCAGCTTGGCCGGTGGAGACTTCTGTTCGTCCATGTTTTGAAGGAACATGTCGTCATTACCCTGTTCCTAGTCCAGGGATTAATTGAGGGTTAGTAGGGATCCGAGGTTCCAGCGTATGAGCCCTCCTACCATCTGGGTTAGCTCATACGGTTAGGAGTCAGGTCCAGAATTAGGGACGCTGTAGGAGGTGACCTGCTCCCTTATTCCTCCTCCTTGCCTTGTGGCTTCCAAGTTGCCTCCTCATTGTACGGTGGGGAGTTTCCCACACTCCCCACCGTGACAGATTAATATAGTAATATAAAGAAAATTATACATAGATAATGAGGTACTTATCTCTGTGAGTTCACATGTGGGATCATGGTGTATGTGAGTCCATGTCAGCCGTTGCATAGAAAAACCATTTAGATAAACGGAGATTGTCACTCAAAGCTCACATGATATCAATAAATTGTCCTGATATAAGCTTACTTACTGATGTACAATGCCCACAGTGCCTGGCACGCCGATACAGTCCTGATCAAAAGTTTAAGACCACTTGAAAAATGGCAAAAAATCATATTTAGCATGGCTGGATCTTAACAAGGTTCCAAGTAGAGCTTCAACATGCAACAAGAAGAAATGGGAGTGAGACAACACATTTTTTGAGCATTCAATTTAATGAAAAGAACGAATAAACTGAAACAGGCTGTTTTTCAGCTGATCAAAAGTTTAGGACCACACCTCCAAAAAAAAACTAAACCACCCCAAAACAGAAATCCAACTTCCAAACATGAACTCAGTAATGAGTAGCTCCGCCGTTATTGTTTATCACTTCAAAAATTTGTTTCGGCATGCTTGATGCAAGCGTTTCCATGAGGTGAGTGGGAACATTTCTCCAAGTGGTGAAGACGGCCGCACGAAGGCCATCTACTGTCTGGAACTGTTGTCCATTTTTGTAAACTTCCCTTGCCATCCATCCCCAAAGGTTCTCAATTGGATTTAGATCAGGAGAACACGCAGGATGGGCCAAAAGAGTGATGTTATTCTCCTGGAAGAAGTCCCTTGTCCTGCGGTCATTGTGTACTGTAGCGTTGTCCTGTTGAAAAACCCAGTTGTTACCACACAGACGAGGGCCCTCAGTCATGAGGAATGCTCTTTGCAACATCTGGACATAGCCAGCGGCCATTTGACGCCCCTGCACTTCCTGAAGCTCCATTGTTCCACTGAAGGAAAAAGCACCCCAGACCATTATGGCGCCCCCTCCACTGTGGCGAGTAGAAAACATCTCAGGTGGGATCTGCTTGTCATGCCAGTAACGTTGGAAACCATCAGAATCATCAAGGTTAAAAAAAATTCTCATCAGAGAATAAAACTTTCTTCCACCTTTGAATGTCCCATGTTTGGTGCTCTCTTGCAAGTCCAAACGAGCAGTTCTGTGGCATTCAAGGAGACGAGGTCTTTGAAGACGTTTTTTGTTTTTGAAACCCTTTAGTCTCAGTTGCAGTCTGATGGTTATGGGGCTTCAGTCAGCACCAGTAAGGGCCTTAATTTAGGTCAAGGATCATCCAGTGTCTTGACAGACAGCCAATTGGATCCTCCGGCTCAGTGCTGATGAATTTTTTTTGGGTCTTCCACTTGACTTTTTTGTTCCTTAACCCTCAGGATCATTTAACCGCCTCCGGACTGCCTAACGCAGGATTGCGTTCCCGAGGTGGTCGATTCATTCCTCCTAGACGCATATACACGTCATCTCGCGAGACGTGAGATTTCCTGTGAACGGGCGCACACAGGAGCGCGCGTTCACAGGAACTGCAGTAAACTAGCTTTTTTAACCCCTGAAAGGTATAGTAGACGCTGTTTTGTTAACAGCGTCTAATATACCTGCTACCTGGTCCGCTGGTGGTCCCTTTTGCTTGGATTGACCACCAGAGGATACAGGCAGCTCTGTAAAGTAGCACCAAACACCACTACACTACACCCCACCCCCTGTCACTTATTAACCCCTTATTAACCCCTGATCACCCCATATTAGACTCCCTGATCACCCCCCTGTCATTGATCACCCCCCTGTAAGGCTCCATTCAGACGTCCGTATGTGTTTTGCGGAACCGCGGATCAGCAAAACACATACAGACGTCTGAAAGGAGCCTTACAGGGGGGTGATCACCCGATATAGACTCCCTGATCACCCCCCTGTCATGAAACACCCCCCTGTCATTGATAACCCCCCTGTAAGGCTCCATTCAGACGCCCGTTTGTGTTTTGCGGATACACAGATCCATAAAACACGGACACCGCGGATCCGCAAAACACGGACACTGGCAATGTGCTTTCCGCATTTTGCGGATCCGCACATTGCCAGAACTATATAGAAATTGCCTTTTCTTGTCCGCAATTGCGGGCAAGAATAGGACATGTTCTATAGGCTCTACAAAAAAAACGCAGTGTTCGCCCGATCAGGCCTGATCTTGTGCGCACACTTGCGTTCAGTCCGCCCCACCGCAGTGACACAATTTTTTTTTTCTGATCACTGCAAAAACACCGTAAAATCGCTGCGGCGCTATAAAAAGATCACTTTTGAGGGGCATGGCGAGTTCATAGAAGATTTTAATTTTTTTCGCAAGTTAGCGGAAATTTATTTTTTTATAGTTTTTTCTTTTTTTCTTACAAATTCTCATATTACACTAACTTGTGACAAAAAATAAAATCTCACATGAACTCACCATATCCCTCACGGAATCCAAATGCGTAAAATTTTTTGGAGATTTATATTCCAGACTTCTTCTCACGCTTTAGGGCCCCTAAAATGCCAGGGCAGTATAAATACCCCACATGTGACCCCATTTTGGAAAGAAGACACCCCAAGGTATTTTGTGAGGGGCATGGCGAGTTCATGTAAAAAAAAATTTTTTATCACAAGTTAGTGGAATATGAGACTTTGTAAGAGAAAATAAAAAAAAAAATTTTAAAAAAATAATTTTCCGCTAACTTGTGCCCAAAAAAAAATATTCTAGGAACTCGCCATGCCCCTTACGGAATACCTTGGGGTGTCTTCTTTCTAAAATGGGGTCACTTGTGGAGTATTTATACTGCCCTGGCATTTTAGGGGACCTAAAGCGTGAGAAGTAGTTTGGAATCCAAATGCCTAAAAAATGCCCTGTGAAATCCTAAAGATTCTCATTGGGCCCCTTTGCGCACCTAGGCTGCAAAAAAGTGTCACACATATGGTATCGCCATACTCAGGAGAAGTAGGGCAATGTGTTTTGGGGTGTATTTTTAAATATACCCATGCTGGGTGAGAGAAATATCTCTCTAAAATGACAACTTTGTATAAAAAATTGGAAAAGTTAACTTTTAGAGAGATATTTCTTTCACCCAGCATGGGTATATGTAAAAAATACACCCCAAAACACATTGCCCTACTTCTTCAGAGTACGGCGATACCACATGTGTGACACTTTTTTGCAGCCTAGGTGCCAAAAGGGGCCCAAATTCTAAAGAGCACCATAGTGAGTTCATGGAAGTTTTTATTTTTTGTCACAAGTTAGTGGAATATGAGACTTTGTAAGGAAAAATAAATAAAAAGAAAAAAATCATCATTTTCCGCTAACCTGTGACAAAAAATAAAAACTTCTATGAACTCACTATGCCCATCATCTAATACCTTAGGGTGTCTACTTTCCGAAATTGGGTCATTTGTGGGGTGTTTTTACTGTCTGGGCATTGTAGAACCTCAGGAAACATGATAGGTGCTCAGAAAGTCAGAGCTGCTTCAAAATGCGGAAATTCTAATTTTTTGTACCATAGTTTGTAAACGCTATAACTTTTGAGCAAACCAATAAATATACACTTATTGCATTTTTTTTTTATCAAAGACATGTAGAACAATAAATTTAGAGAAAAATGTATATAGAAATGTAGTTTTAAAAAAAAAAAAATTACAACAGAAAGTGAAAAATGTAATTTTTTTTGCAAAAAATCCGGTCAATTTCGATTAATAACAAAAAAAGTAAAAATGTCAGCAGCAAGGAAATACCACCAAATTAAAGCTCTATTACTGAGAAGAAAAGGAGGTAAAATTCATTTGGGTGGTAAGTTGTATGACCGCGCAATAAACCGTGAAAGTAGTGTAGTGCAGAATTGTAAAAAGTAGTCTGGTCATTAAGGGTGTTTAAGCACTGGGGGCTGAGGTGGTTAAGAAATTCCAAATGACTGTCTTACTGCGTCCCACCTCAGCAGCGATGGCTCTCTGTGAGAGACCCTGCTTATGCAGTTTAACAACCCGACTACGTTCAAAAAGGTAGAGTTTTTTTGCCTTTGCCATCACAACGTGTGACTACCTGACAGAAAATTACAATGAATCCACATCTTTGCACAGATTTGGCCATTTAAGGGCATGTGGTCCTAAAATTAGGATCAGCTGAAAAACAGCCTGTTTCAGTTTAATTGTTATTTTCAATTAATTGAATGCTCACAAAATGTTTTGTCTCACTCTCATTTCTTCTTGTTGCATGCTGAGGCTCTACTTGGAACCTTGTTAAGATCCAGCCATGCTAAATATGATTTTTTGCCATTTTTCAAGTGGTCTTAAACTTTTGATCAGGACTGTATATGGGGAGTGTTAAGCGGCTAGCATTCTGTGTTTAGCGCTCAGAATTTAAAGCGTCGGTGTCATGCAGAACTTTCAGACGCCGGGACGATACTTCTGGCCGGTGGAACGCATGAATGTAGCTCAAACATGTAACTTTCGGTATTTGGAGCGCATACATAAATCGCAGAGCTCCGAAACCGGAATTTATGGGGTCAAACAGCTCCGATGAAGAAGAGTCATAAAGAGAAATGTCACAAGGTTTAAATTCACATAATAATTTTACAGACGACCCCTTTTTGTTACCAAAAGGGCATATGGATAAAAATATGCAACTAGCCGAAGTAACTTGTTAGGACGAGGGACCCAGATATATAGATCACTATTAATATTTAAGGTTCTTCTCGCACAGTCATGGTCCAGAGGGGGATAACCATATTTTACTAGAGGTAGAAACTATATCAAAAGGAGAGACATTTCAAATAAAACAAGTGTACGTGAGTCTTTCATTAAGACCACCTGGTGACTGGGATCAAAAGCGATAAATCCATTCAGTTTCTTTCTGTAAAATCTTTCAATCCCAGTCACCCTTTCTTGGAGGCATTGGAACTACCTCCAAAGCTGCGAACATGAAGGAATTAAGGTCACCTCCATGGTGTTGATTGATGTGATTGGCAATGGGGGTATCATTACGTTTAACGATGTCATTAGTGTGTTCACACACCCTTCGTCTAAACTCCCTGTTAGTTTTGCTAATGTAGTCTTTGGGACAGGTGCATTGGCACATGCAGTTGCAAGAAAAAGTATATGAACCCTTTGGAATTATATGGATTTCTGCACAAATTGGTCATAAAATGTGATCTGATCTTCATCTAAGTCCCAACAATAGACAATCATAGTCTGCTTAAATTAATAACACACAAATAATTAAATGTTACCATGTTATTTTTTAACAAACCATGTAAACATTCACAGTGTAGGTGGAAAAAGTATGTGAACCCCTAGACTAGTGACATCTCCAAGAGCTAATTGGAGTGAGGTGTCAGCCAACTGGAGTCCAATCAATGAGATGAGATTTGAGGTGTTGGTTACAGCTGCCCTGCCCTATAAAAAACACGCACCAGTTCTGGGTTTGCTTTTCACAAGAATCATTGCCTGATGTGAATGATGCCTTGCACAAAAGAGATATCAGAAGACCTACGATTAAGAATTGTTGACTTGCATAAAGCTGGAAAGGGTTATAAAAGTATCTCCAAAAGCCTTGCTGTTCATCAGTCCATGGTAAGACAAATTGTCTATAAATGGAGAAAGTTCAGCACTGCTACTACTCTCCCTAGGAGTGGCCGCGCTGTAAAGATGACTGCAAGAGCACAGCGCAGACTGCTCAATGAGGTGGAGAAGAATCCTATAGTGTCAGCTAAAGAGACAAAAGTCGCTGGCATATGCTAACATCCCTGTGTCACGGTTCGGAGTGGGGAAAACCCTCCACCGCACTATGTCACAATATACTAGGCCATAGGCAGGTAAAAGGGAGCTGGTCACCTCCTAAAGCAGCCCTAGTTTCCTGGTTGTATGAGCCGCCTTCAATGGTAAGGGGGCTCATACCCACGAACCTATAAGTCTAGGAATCCATGCATCACCTTCACATTATAACAGGGCAGAGACCTCCTGTTCATCCAACACTATGGATGAAAGGCGTCTCCAAAAGGCCCAGTAGCCGACAGGGAGAAAGACAATGCAGCAACTGCACGGCAGGTAAGTACACAGTGTAACAACCAACACTTACATGCCGCAGCAGAGATGGAGAAACAAAACCAGACTCTACCTGGACCTCCATACGAACACCAGATGCACGGAAGCGCCAGGCAGGACAGCACATTGTCTTGTAGAGTAGTTCCCCCTCCGGGGAACCAGCCCCCTCGCGAAGGAAACACACACCAAGGGAAACGTCTTGCACACATGCAGAGACAAACACCAACAACTTCCCAGACATGCAGCAACAAACAAGACGTACAACAAACCTCCAACTCAAACCCACACCATAAACAACACACCAGGAGGGGAAGGAAGACAAGGAGGAAACACACAGTATGACATCGCAGATGACATTGCTAAGAACCTCAATGTCAAACTTGGATGGCCCTCAGATCTCATCCATGCACAGAGCAAGCATCTCACATGCAAGGCTGACAAACCAAACTGACCTCCATCTCCAAGCCAGAGTATATAAGAAGACCTGAGACCATGCCCAGCTCACAACTTAGCTCCAGCCAGTGTATTAACCCCACACACACCACACAGCAGGGAGACACTACTTAAAGGGGAATTGCACACACAAGCAAAAGGCAACAGGTTGCCGCCGACAACAGCATGCGTGGCCAGCAAGTCACGGGGCACACAGCAAAACCCGTGACACTGCCACAACATGCCAAAACAGCAACATGTTGCCACCGGCAACAGCAAGCGTGGCAACAGTGTCACGGTGTACACCATAGGTCGTGACACTCCCACCCCTCAAAGCCCCCCAAACAGAAAAGGGGAAGCTAGTGGAGCACAACAAACAGGGGGGAGGAAGGGGGGGGGAGAGCAGTTCAGCGCCAGTGCAAAGAAGTCTTTGTGGTAATACTGTCACGGTGGGGAGTGGGGGAGACTCCCCACTGTATAGTGAGAACTGTTACTAGGCCAGACTACAGGGTCAGGATTAGGGCAGCTGTAGGTTGTGGCCTGCTCTCTTTACTGTAGTCTGGCCTAGTAACAGTTCCCACTATATGACGGGAAGTCTCCCCGAACTCCCCACCATGACAACCTGTTAGCGAATCTACGACACGTAAAACACTGAACATGAATGGATTTCATGGGAGGATACCACAGAGGAAGCCACTGCTGTAAAAAAAAAAACATTGCTGCGCGTTTACAGTTTGCACAAGAGCACCTGGATGTTCCACAGCAGCACTGGCAAAATATTCTGTGGACAGATGAAACCAAAGTTGAGTTGTTTGGAAGAAACACAGAACACTATATGTGGAGAAAAAGAGGCACAGCACACCAACATCAAAACCTCATCCCAACTGTGAAGTATGGTAGTGGGGGTATCATGGTTTGGGGCTGCCTTGCTGAGTCAGGGCCTGGACAGATTGCTATCATCGAAGGAAAAATGAATTCCCAAGTTTATCAAGACACTTTGCAGGAGAACTTAAGGCCATCTGTCCACCAGCTGAAGCTCAACAGAAGATGGGTGTTGCAACAGGACATTGACCCAAAGCATAGAAGTAAATCAACAACAGAATGGCTTAAACAGAAGAAAATACGCCTTCTGGAGTGGCCCAGTCAGAGTCCTGACCTCAACCCGATTGAGATGCTGTGGCATGACCTCAAGAAAGCGATTCACACCAGACATCCCAAGAATATTGCTGAACTGTAACAGTTCTGTAAAGAGGAATGGTAAAGAGGAATGGTCAAGAATTACTCCTGACCGTCTGATCTGCAACTACAGGAAACGTTTGGTTGAAGTTATTGCTACCAAAGGAGGTTCAACCAGTTATTAAATCCAAGGGTTCACATACTTTTTCCACCTGCACTGTGAATGTTTACATGGTGTGTTCAATAAAAACATGGTAACATTTAATTCTTTGTGTGTTATTAGTTTAAGCAGACTGTGATTGTCTATTGTTGTGACTTAGATGAAGATCAGATCACATTTTATTACCAATTAGTGCAGAAATCCATATAATTCCAAAGGGTTCACATACTTTTTCTTGCAACTGTATAGATAACTCCCTTCGTATTGCAGTTTCTGATTTTATGAGTATAGTTGGTTACCGAACAGGTCTCAGTTTTAGTGGTTTGTAAGAAGTTACAGGCCTTGCAAATGCCACATCTAAAAACCCCTATCGGTCTTCTATCCAGCCATGTACCCTTTTTTTCGGACCAGTATAATGGCTGTGAACCAGACGGTCCTTTTAGACTTCTACTCTTTCTATATGTGATCTGTGGCAAGGGACGGATCACTTTGGAGAGATCCTTATCAATGGCCAGAATAGGCCAATAGGTTCTCAGAATAGCTAAGACTTCTTTGTTGGCTGCATCGAAAGTCAAGATAAGACGAATCAGACTATCCTCATTATTTTTAGCTTTTGTCACTAAGAGGTCACTCCTTTTTTTTTACTTTCTGAGATCTGGAAAGCTTCTTTCAGGATGAATTTAGGGTTACCTCGCTGGGATAATCTGTTTTGTAATTTTTTCGACTCACGATGAAAGTTCTTGTTATTGGAGCAATTCCTACGGATACGTAAATATTGCCCCTTAGGGATGCCTCTTTTAACTGTTACCGGATGATGACTGTTCCAATGTAAAATGCTGTTGATAGCGGTAGGTTTTCGATACACTGATGCAGTCAAATTCCCTAAAGTAAGTTTTACTTCAACATCCAGAAAAGTTATACACTCAGGTTGAATTTCAGATGCAAAGCTCAGACTGATGTCATTGTCATTGAGTGTGGTGATAAAATCACCAAACTCCTCCTCTTTGCCATTCCAATTAAAAAGACATCGTCGATGTAACGAGTCCAAAAAAGAATCTTATCATTCCACCAAATCTGATGGTCTGGGAAAACATATTTGTCCTCCCATCAGCCCAGCAGGAGGTTAGCATAGGGAGGGGCACAAGGGCTCCCCATTGCTGTCCCCCTGAGCTGGTGGTAGAAAGACCCGTTAAACACCAAAAAATTATGAGTTAAGGTGTATTCAAGCAGACTCATAATGAACTGATTATGGTTCCGACAGTGGATACCTCTAGTCCTGAGGTAGTGGGCTGTTGCCGCCATACCTCTATCATGTGGTATATATGTATATAAGGATTCCACGTCTATACTAGCAAGGAAACAATGGGAATCAATGGGAATCAATAGTATCTCTAGTATATGATAGTAATGATGAAACAAAATCCCTTAAAACTCTGTCTAGATATATACCACAATTATGAGTAAGAGAGTCGACTCCTAACACAATGGGACGACCCTTAAGTGACTGCAGCCCTTTATGCACCTTCGGAAGACTATAAAACGTAGACAATTGAGGAGACTTAGGAAAAATAATTAGGAATTCAGTATTATCAATGACTCCCTGTTCAAGACCGTTTTAGAGAATGGCTTTAAGTTGTGTCTGGAACATGGTAGAAGGATCACTCCGAAGAGTTCTATAGCTGTCCTTATTAAGCAGATCTAGACACGTTTTTTGATATTTTTCATGGTCAAGTATGACTAGATTAACTTCTTTATCAGAAGTTTTTATTACAATAGTGTTATCTCTCTCTAGACTTCTAAGGGCCATGGATTCACTGTAGGATAAATTGTGATATATAGAGTGGTTACTGTTAAGTTGTTCTATTTCAGCAACTACTAATTGTAAAAAGATGTCTATATGTTCAGAATTGACATTAATGGTGGTAATCTAGTGCTAGTTGGATATAGATTGCTGAATGTTCCATCACCTAGTTCTCTTGATCATTCTTCCCAAAGGTCAAGCAGTATCTGTAAATCAGGGAAGTCATCTAGGTTAATTCCCAGTTCTGTAAATGTTTGTTTATTAGTATTTTGATAGAACTTGTGCCACTTTAGCCTTCTACTGAAAAGGTTGAGGTCCTTTACACATGTAAATTTGTTTAGTTTTGTAGTGGGTACAAAGGATAGGCCTCTCTGTAGAAGGTTAATTTTAGTATCTGTTAATATACTAGCAGAAAGATTAATAATTTGAAGACCATCAGTTATAGGTGGTTGTCGCCACCCCTTGTCTGGTCTCTCAGTTGGTAGGGACTTTGATTGTTTGATAAAAAAAGAACCTGTGATGGATGAGAAGAGGTATATGAGGAGGAGGGAGGAGGAGGGAGGAGGAGGGAGGAGGGAGGAGGAAGGAGGAAGAGGGGGAAAAGACTCTCCACCTGCCCGGCCAACATTCTCTCGCTGTCTTCCCCATTTTTGCCATCTACGTCCAGGTCTACAAGTGGAAGAATTGTAACCACTCTTGTTGTAGTTGGTATTTTTACCTAAAGGTTCTGAATCAGAAAACTCAACTACTGATGATCAACTGTGAAGATGAGATACGGGCTGCTGGCTTGATCAGAATGCATAAGCCCTTAGGTACAATTTTATGTTCAAGGTATCTCTCTAAGGACTTGACCTCCCACCATGATTTAATGTTTTCTTTATAACCGATGTAGAGGTCTTTAAAAGCTATCTTACATGTTTCCGAAGAAGCCAGGCACGGAATCTCCTTATCAGAAAATATATCACGTGCTTCTTGAATAAGAGCCTCAGTAAAGATAGCCCCAGACAGAAAACTGGCCATCTCAAGTACATATAGTTACAGAGAATTACTTATAATAGATATAATGGATATACAAACCGGATTCCAAAAAAGTTGGTACACTATACAAATTGTGATTAAAAACTGAATGCAATGATGTGGAGGTGCCAACTTCTAATATTTTATTCAGAATAGAACATAAATCACGTAACAAAAGTTTAAACTGAGAAAATGTACCATTTTAAGGGAAAAATATGTTGAATCAGAATTTCATGGTGTCAACAAATCGCCAAAAAGTTGGGATAAGGCCATTTTCACCACTGTGTGGCATCTCCCCTTCTTCTTACAACACTCAACAGACGTCTGGGGAACGAGGAGACCAGTTTCTCAAGTTTAGAAATAGGAATGCTCTCCCATTCTTGTCTAATACAGGCCTCTAACTGTTCAATCGTCTTGGGCCTTCTTTGTTGCACCTTCCTCTTTATGATGCGCCAAATGTTCTCTATAGGTGAAAGATCTGGACTGCAGACTGGCCATTTCAGTACCCGGATCCTTCTCCTACGCAGCCATGATGTTGTGATTGATGCAGAATGTGGTCTGGCATTATCTTGTTGAAAAATGCAGGGTCTTCCCTGAAAGAGATGACGTCTGGATGGGAGCATATGTTGTTCTAGAACCTGAATATATTTTTCTGCATTGATGGTGCCTTTCCAGACATGCAAGCTGCTCATGCCACACGCACTCATGCAACCTCATACCATCAGAGATGCAGGCTTCTGAACTGAGCGTTGATAACAACTTGGGTTGTCCTTGTCCTCTTTGGTCCAGATGACATGGCGTCCCAGATTTCCAAAAAGAACTTTGAATCGTGACTCGTCTGACCACAGAACAGTCTTCCATTTTGCCACACTCCATTTTAAATGATCCCTGGCCCAGTGAAAATGCCTGAGCTTGTGGATCTTGCTTACAAATGGCTTCTTCTTTGCACTGTAGAGTTTCAGCTGGCAACGGCGGATGGCACGGTGGATTGTGTTCACTGACAATGGTTTCTGGAAGTATTCCTGAGCCCATTCTGTGATTTCCTTTACAGTAGCATTGCTGTTTGTGGTGCAGTGTAGTTTAAGGGCCCGGAGATCACGGGCATCCAATATGGTTTTACGGCCTTGACCCTTACGCACAGAGATTGTTCCAGATTCTCTGAATCTTCGGATGATGTTATGCACAGTTGATGATGATAGATGCAAAGTCTTTGCAATTTTTCGCTGGGTAACACCTTTCTGGTATTGCTCCACTATCTTTCTGCGCAACATTGTGGGAATTGGTGATCCTCTACCCATCTTGGCTTCTGAGAGACACTGCCACTCTGAGAAGCTCTTTTTATACCCAATCATGTTGCCAATTGACCTAATTAGTGTTAATTGGTCTTCCAGCTCTTCGTTATGCTCAAATTTACTTTTTCCAGCCTCTTATTGCTACTTGTCCCAACTTTTTGGGGATTTGTTGACACTGTGAAAATTGGAATCAACGTATTTTTCCTTTAAAATGATACATTTACTCGGATTAAACATTTGATCTGTCATCTACGTTCTATTACAAATAAAATATTGACATTTGCCATCTCCACATCATTGCATTCAGTTTTTATTTACAATTTGTTTAGTGTCTCAACTTTTTTGGAATCCGGTTTGTACAACACGTATTAATTAATTAGGAAAATTCAGGAGGAGAATGAACGTGCTTCTAAAATTACATTTATTAGACTTAGGGGTAACAGGGCAAATACCCTAGTGATAAACAAAAGAAAGAAAATATGGCTCTCGTTTTTACAGACCCATAGACTTCAATGGGTGTGTTTGGTTCGCATCATGGACCAAAGTAGTGCATATCCTTGGTATTTTTCCATTGACCTACTGATGCGTGAACACATTAAAATAAATTGGAAAATGAAAATGTGAACAAGGCCTAAAAAGGGGCAGGAGGTATTCAAAGGTTAGCTATAGGGCCAGCGTTTCTCCCCTGTCTGGATGCTACATACTGTATAACTAACACATACTGACAATAAGCACTGTGGTGCTATTATACAGGGTGGGCCATTTATGGATACACCTTAATAAAATGGGAATGGTTGGTGATATTAACTTCCTGTTTGTGGCACATTAGTATATGTGAGGGGGGAAACTTTTCAAGATGGGTGGTGACCATGGCGGCCATTTTGAAGTCGGCCATTTTGAATCCAACTTTAGTTTTTTCAATAGGGAGAGGGTCATGTGACACATCAAACTTATTGGGAATTTCACAAGAAAAACAATGGTGTGCTTGGTTTTAACGTAACTTTATTCTTTCATGAGTTATTTACAAGTTTCTTACCACTTATAAAATGTGTTCAATGTGCTGCCCATTGTGTTGGATTGTCAATGCAACCCTCTTCTTCCACTCTTCACACACTGATAGCAACACCGCAGGAGAAATGCTAGCACAGGCTTCCAGTATCCATAGTTTCAGGTGCTGCACATCTCGTATCTTCACAGCATAGACAATTGCCTTCAGATGACCCCAAAGATAAAAGTCTAAGGGGGTCAGATCGGGAGACCTTGGGGGCCATTCAACTGGCCCACGATGACCAATACACTTTCCATGAAACTGTTCATCTAGGAATGCTCGGACCTGACACCCATAATGTGGTGGTGCACCATCTTGCTGGAAACACTCAGGGAACGTGCCAGCTAGATGAACAGTTTCCTGGAAAGTGGATTGGTCATCGTGGGCCAGTTGAATGGCCCCCAAGGTCTCCCGATCTGACCCTCTTAGACTTTTATCTTTGGGGTCATCTGAAGGCAATTGTCTATGCTGTGAAGATACGAGATGTGCAGCACCTGAAACTACGGATATTAGAAGCCTGCGCTAGCATTTCTCCTGCGGTGTTGCTATCAGTGTGTGAAGAGTGGGAGAAGAGGGTTGCATTGACAATCCAACACAATGGGCAGCACATTAAACACATTTTATAAGTGGTCAGAAACTTGTAAATAACTCATGAAAGAATAAAGTTACGTTAAAACCAAGCACACCATTGTTTTTCTTGTGAAATTCCCAATAAGTTTGATGTGTCACATGACCCTCTCCCTATTGAAAAAACTAAAGTTGGATTCAAAATGGCCGACTTCAAAATGGCCGCCATGGTCACCACCCATTTTGAAAAGTTTCCCCCCTCACATATACTAATGTGACACAAACAGGAAGTTAATATCACCAACCATTCCCATTTTTTTAAGGTGGATCCATATAAATGGCCCACCCTGTATATCTTTCATATACCGTATTACAAATAGCCCTCATAGTAAATGGACCAATAACAGATATTAAGTATGGTATACCCAAGTCTGTGCAATCTGTTTCGCAGCCCTTGACCCATGCGTTTCTTTGGCTTAAATACTGTATATTTCTATATCATTTTGTAAAGCTCAAGCTGTATTCATATACAGTACAGACCAAAAGTTTGGACACACCTTCTCATTCAAAGAGTTTTCTTTATTTTCATGACTATGAAGGCATCAAAACTATGAATTAACACATGTGGCATTATATACATAACAAACAAGTGTGAAACAACTGAAAATATGTCATATTCTAGGTTCTTCAAAGTAGCCACCTTTTGCTTTGATTACTGCTTTGCACACTCTTGGCATTCTCTTGATGAGCTTCAAGAGGTAGTCCCCTGAAATGGTCTTCCAACAGTCTTGAAGGAGTTCCCAGAGATGCTTAGCACTTGTTAGCCCTTTTGCCTTCACTCTGGAGTCCAGCTCACCCCAAACCATCTCGATTGGGTTCAGTTCCGGTGACTGTGGAGGCCAGGTCATCTGGGGCAGCACCCCATCACTCTCCTTCATGGTCAAATAGTCCTTACTTGCAAAGTTTTCCCAATTTTTCAGCTGACTGACCTTCATTTCTTAAAGTAATGATGGCCACTCGTTTTTCTTTACTTAGCTGCTTTTTTCTTGCTATAATGCAAATTCTAACAGTCTATTGAGTAGGACTATCAGCTGTGTATCCACCTGACTTCTCCTCAACGCAACTGATGGTCCCAACCCCATTTATAAGGCAAGAAATCCCACTTATTAAACCTGACAGGGCACACCTGTGAAGTGAAAACCATTTCAGGGGACTACCTCTTGAAGCTCATCAAGAGAATGCCAAGAGTGTGCAAAGCAGTAATCAAAGCAAAAGGTGGCTACTTTGAAGAACCTAGAATATGACATATTTTCAGTTGTTTCACACTTGTTTGTTATGTATATAATTCCACATGTGTTAATTCATAGTTTTGATGCCTTCAGTGTGAATCTACAATTTTCATAGTCATGAAAATAAAGAAAACTCTTTGAATGAGAAGGCTTGTCCAAACTTTTGGTCTGTACTGTATATATTTATATATTTTTTTATTTTTTCCAATATTTTAAGTCTTTTTCTTATTCAGTGTATTGGAATGTAATACATAAATGTGGCTCTCCATTCACAACCACATAGTTTATTATCCAATAATATCTTTATTGCCTTTTCAAGGGACTATTATAATTATTACATTGAGGACAGATTCCTTCTCAGTCTGGCAATATAATAGTAGAGATACACATAAATGTAAGCAGATGCCAAACTACAGAAGAATTAATGTACAAATGACCAGGATATTTATAATGGGCATGAAATTCGATAAGATTCATAAAAGTTAGATAGGATCTTGGCTTGTTTGAGCATCTTATTTATAGTGGCATGGAAAAGCAAATGATTTTGTCTTGATCAGCTGTTTTGTGAAGGATTAGGCTACTTTCACACTAGCATTTCACGGATCTCTTTCAAACGGATCCGTCACGCCAATGAAATAACGGAGGCGAACGGAAAACATTTAAATGGATCCATTCAAACAGATCCGTCTGTAAAGCGTATCCGTTCGTCACATTTGTTTCCGTTTTGGCTTCCGTTTTGAGGATCCGTTTTTTAAGGAGGAGGCGTGTCTCAAAGTGTACACCCACTTTTACAGTGTATTTAAGCAGGGAAACCTCCATTTAAGCTTGTGTTTTGGGACCATGCTGCCTGCACACTTACATCTGTGATTGAGGTTACTAATCCTGAAAGCGAGATGGAGAAGACGTGCCCAGGAAAGAAGACGCCTATATTGGGTCCACCAGATAACTTCCAAAGGGATGACCAGAGGTATTTTTTCTGTCATGTATTTGGAGCTTCGTGCGCATCCAGAAACATTTTTCAACTATATGCGCATGACTGTCGATAGTTATGACCAGCTACTGCAGCGCATTTTGACACGCATAGAAAGACAGGATAACTGCTACAGAAGGGCAATTTCACCTGCAGAGCGGCTAATGGTGATAATAAGGTAAGGATAGTCCTAATGTTTTTTTGGTACAGCTGTATATATGATTTTTTTATATTTTATTTATTTATATTTTTTCATTTTTTCACAGGTTTCTTGCTACGGGAGAAAGTCTGTCATCGCTTCATTTCCAGTATCGGATGGGAATTTTGCCGATCTCCAGTATAGTCTGCCATACTTGTCGTGCCTTGTGGGAGGTATTGCGTGAGAATTATATCCCACATCCATTTTCAGAACAGTGGCTTTCAATAGCAGACAAGTTCCTGGAAATCTGCCAATTCCCTAATTGTGTCGGAGCTATGGATGCGAAATGCATAAGGATTGTAAAACTCTCCAGAAGCGGCTCTGAATTCTATAACTACAAGAAATACTTTTCAATTATCTTGATGGCCTCTGCGAATGCCAATTATCGGTTTGTTTTGTGGTCGTTGACATTGGAGCTTATGGGCGGACAAATGACTTGATGGCTTTCAAAAACTCCGCAATGGGACGCCTCCTGTATTCAAAGGACTTTGGATTGCCACCTCCGAGACCTTTGCCAGGTACTGATGGACCTCCAATGCCATTTGTGGTAGTAGGGGACGAGGTGTTCCAAATGTGTGAGAACCTCATCAAGCTGTACTCTATCCGTGACTTGAACACTGCTAAGTAACATAGTAACATAGTAAATAAGGCCGAAAAAAGACATTTGTCCATCCAGTTCGGCCTGTTATCATGCAAGTTGATCCAGAGTAAGGCAAAAAAAAAAAAAACTGTGGTGTAGAAGCCAATTTTCTCCACTTTAGGGGAATATAAAATTCCTTTCCGACTCCAATCAGGCAATCAGACTAACTCCCTGGATCAACGACCCCTCTCTAGTAGCTATAGCCTGTAATATTATTACACTCCAGCCTGTAATATTATTACGCTCCAGAAATACATCTGGGCCCCTCTTGAATTTCTTTATTGTACTCACCATCACCACCTCCTCAGGCAGAGTTCCATAGTCTCACTGCTCTTACCGTAAAGAATCCTCTTCTATGTTTGTGTACAACCTTCTTTCCTCCAGACGCAGAGGATGTCCCCTCGTCACAGTCACAGTCCTCGGGATAAATAGATGATGGGATAGATCTCTGTACTGACCCCTGATATATTTATACATATTAATTAGATGTCCCCTCAGTCGTCTTTTTTCTAAAGTGAATAACCCTAATTTTGATAATCTTTCAGGGTACTGTAGTTGCCCCTTTCCAGTTATTACTTTAGTTGCCCTCCTCTGGACCCTCTCCAGCTTTGCTATGTCTGCCTTGTTTACAGGAGCCCAGAACTGTACACAGTACTCCATGTGTGGTCTGACTAGCAATTTGTAAAGTGGTAGGACTATGTTCTTATCACGGGCATCTATTCCTCTTTTGATGCAACCCATTATCTTATTGGCCTTGGCAGCAGCTGCCTGACACTGTTTTTTGCAGCTTAGTTTGCTGTAAATTAAAATTCCTAGATCCTTTTCCATGTCAGTGTTACCGAGTGTTTTACCATTTAGTATGTACGGGTGACTTGCATTATTCCTTCCCATGTGCATAACTTTACATTTGTCAGTGTTAAACCTCATCTGCCACTTATCTGCCCAAGCCTCCAATCTATCCAGATCCCTCTGTAGTAGTATACTGTCCTCTTCAGTGTTAATTACTTTACACAGTTTAGTGTCATCTGCGAAAATTTATACTTTACTATGCAAGCCTTCTACAAGATCATTTATGAATATATTGAAGAGAATAGGGCCCAATACTGACCCCTGAGGTACTCCACTAGTGACAGTGACCCAATCTGAGTGTGTACTGTTAATAACCACCCTCTGTTTTCTATCCCTCAGCCAGTTACTTACCCACATACAGACGTTTTCTCCCAGTCCGAGCATTCTCATTTTATATACTAACCTTTTATGTGGTACAGTGTCAAATGCTTTGGAGAAGTCCAGATATACGACATCCATTGATTCGCCGCTGTCAAGTCTAGAACTTACCTCCTCATAGAAACTGATTAAATTAGTTTGACATGACCGATCCCTCACGAAGCCATACTGATATGGCGTTATTTGCTTATTTCCATTATATGCCCCACTTATAAGTGCGTGTTTAATTGCAGACTGACACGAGTTAGACGACTGGTGGAGTGAGCCTTTGGCATTTTAGTTGCCAAAAGGCGTATTCTCACCAAAGTCATAAATCTTAAGGTTGAAACCATAGA
This sequence comes from Bufo bufo, assembly GCF_905171765.1. Taxonomy (NCBI): domain Eukaryota; kingdom Metazoa; phylum Chordata; class Amphibia; order Anura; family Bufonidae; genus Bufo; species Bufo bufo. The sequence goes on along the minus strand of NC_053396.1, from coordinate 144,233,032 downwards.
CAATATAGTCAAAGCTTGTGTAGTTCTACATAACTATCTGTTATCAGAGGAACCACTGCGCCTGGACCCGCAAGAGGTTGATTGCACACTTACCAGGCTGCAACATCTGGGATATCGTTCAACCCTTGCTGTGGCCCAAATGAGGGACAGTTTCACAGATTACTTTGTTTCTGAATCGGGCAGAGAGAGTTGGCAGGATTCTGTTGTTTAATGTTCTTTAATCTGTTTGATCTTCTATTAAATTACTAGACATTAAGCCCGTTACAATAACGGGCGCTAGAACAGTAGTGCTTGCACTGTGATGGGGGATCTGTGGATGGCACTGTTATGGGGGGATCTGTGGATGACACTGTTATGGGGGATCTGTGGATGGCACTGTTATGGGGGGATCTGTGGATGGCACTGTTATGGGGGGGTCTGTGGATGACACTGTTATGGGTGTATCTGTGAATGGTACTGTTATGGGGGGATCTGTGGATGGCACTGTTATGGGGGGATCTGTGCATGGCACTGTTATGGGGGGATCTGTGGATGGCACTGTTATGGGGGGATCTGTGGATGGCACTGTTATAGGGGGATCTGTGGATTGCACTGTTATGGGGGATCTGTGGATGGCACTGTTATGGGGGATCTGTGGATGGCACTGTTATGGGGGATCTGTGGATGGCACTCTTATGGGGGATCTGTGGATGGCACTCTTATGGGGGCGCTGTGGCTGACACTGTTATGGGGCTGGTCTGTGGCTGACACTTATTGGGGTCTGTGGCTGACACTGTTATGGGGGTATATGTGGCTGACACTGTTATGGGGGTATCTGTGGATGACACTGTTATGGGGCTGGTCTGTGGGTGACACTGTTATGGGGGTATCTGTGGATGAGACATAGCATCTTATGCTATGTGTCATCCACAAATCCCCCCATAACAGTGTCGCTGTTTAGTGTGAATGTAAAGGCAGCGGGGCCCGGTGCAGTCACTGCATTGCACCAGCCCCGCTCAGAGTAGTAATACTTTGAATAACTGTAATAATAACAACAATCTTCACTTATTCACTTACTACATGGTGAGGCAGGAGGCCGGGCGGGCGGCCAGGCACTGGCAGCGTAACTCACTACGTCATGCGCCTGCTCCGACTGCTTCATTCATGCAGTGGGCGGAGCAGGGGCGTCACTTAGTGAGTTACGCTACCCGTGCCTGGCCACCCACCAGGCCTCCTGCCTCACTATGTAGTAAGTAAGCGGGGCAGGTGCAATACAGTGACTGCCCCCGCTGCCATTACAATAGGATGCTGCACATGTAGTGTCCGTGGAGTGTGTGCCGATGGGTAAGATAGCCGGCTCTCAGTGTGGACGGCTCCCCGGGATCTGTGATGGCTGCGCTGTCCCATGTGCTCCGGGCAAAGTATAACTCTGAAAGCCGCTGTGCCCGGCTCCCGGCGTCCTCCTCCCTGAGCGCTGCTGTCCCGCTGCTGTGCCCCCGAGCCCGGCTCTGCGACCTGGATTGGCCTGTGTGTGTGTGTGTGTGTGTCCGTCCGCTGCGCATGCGCACTTCTATAATCGGCACACACGCACGGACATTAGCCCTGAGCACATACACAGGGCTTTTATTAGTATAGATAATATTTTCTCTTACTGTAATACTGACTTATATGTAGCTGTAATATGCGTCACTGGCACTCACTTTTGGCTGAGCCTGCAGGCACTGTGACTGGTGACTAATATGACTGCCACTGACTGGTGGTGCTGAGACCACTGGCACTGTGACTGGTGGCTGATACGGCTGGCACTGACTGGTGTTGCTGAGACCACTGGCACTGTGACTGGTGGCTGATACGGCTGGCACTGACTGGTGGTGCTGAGAGCACTGGCACTGTGACTGGTGGCTGATACTGCTGGCACTGATTGCTGGCACTGACTGGTAGTGCTGAGACCACTTGCACTGTGACTTGTGCCTTATACAGCTGTCACTGACTGGTGGTGCTGAGACCACTGGCACTGTGACTGGTGGCTGATACGGCTGGCAGTGACTGGTGGTGCTGAGAGCACTGGCACTGTGACTGGTGGCTGATACTGCTGGCACTGATTGCTAGCACTGACTGGTGGTGCTGAGACTGTGGGCACTGTGACTGGTGCCTGAGATGGCTGGCACGGACTGGTGGTGCTGAGACTGCAGCTGATGGCTGAAACAGCTGGCACTTACTGGTGGCTGAGACGACTGGCAGTGCCACGTGGTGCTGAGACTGCTGTCACTGTGACTGGTGGCTGATACGGCTGGCACTGACTGGTGGTGCTGAGACCACTGGCACTGTGACTGGTGGCTGATAGAGCTGGCACTAACTGGTGGTGCTGAAACCACTGTCACTGTGACTGGTGGCTAATACACTTGGCACTGACTGGTGGTGCTGAGACTGCTGTCACTGTGACTAGTGGCTGATACAGCTGGCACTGACTGCTAGGACTGACTGGTGGTGCTGAGACTGTGGGTACTATAACTGGTGCCTGAGATGGCTGGCATGAACTGCTGGCACTGACTGGTGGTGCTGAGACTGCAGCTAATGGTTGAAATAGCTGGCGCTGACTGGTGGCTGAGACGACTGGCAGTGCCACGTGGTGCTGAGACTGCTGGCGCATTTTGATGTCCGCCTGGCGGTGCGGAGCCGAACGGATCTGTCCTGACTTACAATGTAAGTCAATGGGGACGGATCCATTTACATTGACACAATATTGGTGCAATTGTAAACTGATCCGTCCCCCATTGACTTTCAATGTAAAGTCAGGAGTCCCTATTTTAGGCTACTTTGACACCTGCGCTGGGTGCGGATCCGTCTGGTATCTGCACAGACGGATCCGCACCTACTGTATAGAAACATAGAAACATAGAATGTGTCGGCAGATAAGAACCATTTGGCCCATCTAGTCTGCCCAATATACTGAATACTATGGATAGCCCCCGGCCTTGTGCCTATCCCATGCATGCTTAAACCCCTTCACTGTATTTGCAGCTACCACTTCTGCAGGAAGGCTATTCCATGCATCCACTACTCTCTCAGTAAAGTAATACTTCCTTATATTACTTTTAAACCTTTGCCCCTCTAATTTAAAACTGTGTCCTCTTGTGGTAGTTTTTCTTCTTTTAAATATGCTCTCTTCCTTTACCGAGTTGATTCCCTTTATGTATTTAAAAGTTTCTATCATATCCCCTCTGTCTCTTCTTTCTTCCAAGCTATACATATTAAGGTCCTTTAACCTTTCCTGGTAAGTTTTATCCTGCAATCCATGTACTAGTTTAGTAGCTCTTCTCTGAACTCTCTCTAGAGTATCTATATCCTTCTGGAGATATGGCCTCCAGTACTGCGCACAATACTCCAAGTGAGGTCTCACCAGTGTTCTGTACAGCGGCATAAGCACTTCACTCTTTCTACTGCTTATACCTCTCCCTATACATCCAAGCATTCTGCTGGCATTTCGTGCTGCTCTATTACATTGTCTTCCCACCTTTAAGTCTTCTGAAATAATTACTCCTAAATCCCTTTCCTCAGATACTGAGGTCAGGACTGTGTCAAATATTCTATATTCTGCCCTTGGGTTTTTACGCCCCAGGTGCATTATCTTGCACTTATCCACATTAAATTTCAGTTTCCAGAGTTCTGACCATTCTTCTAGTTTTCCTAAATCCTTTTCCATTTGGCGTTTCCCTCCAGGAACATCAACCCTGTTACCTATCTTTGTGTCATCAGCAAAAAGACAAACCTTACCAGCGAGGCCTTTTGCAATATCACTTATGAAGATATTAAACAAAATCGGTCCCAGTACAGATCCCTGTGGAACCCCACTGGTAACATGACCTTGTTTTGAATGTTCTCCATTGACTACCACCCTATGTTGTCTGTCACTCAGCCACTGCCTAATCCACTCAACAATATGGGAGTCCATGCTCAATGACTGCAGTTTATTGATAAGTCTTCTATGTGGGACAGTGTCAAAAGCCTTACTAAAATCTAGATATGCGATGTCTACTGCACCTCCACCGTCTATTATTTTATTCACCCAGTCAAAAAAATCTCTAAGATTTGTTTGACATGATCTCCCTGAAGTAAACCCATGTTGTTTTTCATCTTGCAATCCATGGGATTTTAGATGTTCCACAATCCTATCCTTTAATAGGGTTTCCATTAATTTGCCTACTATTGATGTCAGACTCACTGGTCTATAGTTGCTCGATTCCTCCCTACTACCTTTCTTGTGAATGGGCACGACATTAGCCAATTTCCAATCTTCCGGGACGACTCCTGTTACTAATGATTGGTTAAATAAATCTGTTAACGGTTTTGCCAGCTCACCACTAAGCTCTTTTAATAATTTTGGGTGTATCTCATCAGGCCCCTGTGACTTATTTGTCTTCACCTTAGACAGCAAACTTAGAACATCTTCCTCTGTAAAGATACATGCATCAAACGATTTATTAGTCATTCTTTCTAGTGGAGGTCCTTCTCCTTTTTCTTTTGTAAAAACTGAACAGAAGTATTCATTAAGGCAGTCGGCTAGCCCTTTATTCTCTTCTACATACCTTCCGTCCTTTGTTTTTAATTTAGTTATTCCTTGTTTTAATTTCCTTTTTTCATTTATATATCTGAAGAATGTCTTATCCCCTTTTTTCATAGACTGAGCTAGTTTTTCTTCTGCCTGCGCTTTAGAAGTTCTTATAACTTGCTTGGCCTCTCTCTGCCTAATCTTGTAGATTTCCTTATCTTCATTGCTCTGGGTTTTTTTATAATTACAAAATGCTAGCTTTTTATTTTTAATGATTTGGGCCACTTCTGCTGAGTACCACAGTGGTCTTCTCCTTTTTTTGCTTTTACTGACAAGTCTAATGCAATTTTCTGTTGCCTTCAATAATGCACCTTTTAAGTAGTCCCATTTCTCCTGGACTCCATGTAATCCGTTCCAGTCTGATAAGGACTCATTTATGACTAATTTCATTTTTGAAAAGTCTGTTTTTCTAAAATCTAAAACTTTTGTTTTTGTGTGGTGGGACTCTTTCACAGTTCTTATATTAAACCACACTGACTGGTGATCACTAGTTCCCAAGGTTTCGCCTACAATGACATCATATACCGAATCCCCGTTTGTGAATACCAAATCCAAAATGGCCTCCCTCCGGGTTGGCTCCTCAACCACTTGTTGTAGAGATAACCCCAGTAGGGAATTTAGAATATATGTACTCCTGGTAGAACTTGCTATTTTGGTTTTCCAGTTTATATCTGGGAGATTGAAATCTCCCATAATGATAACTTCTCCTTTCATTGTCATTTTAGCTATTTCTTCAACTAGTAGATCATCTAGTTCTTTAACTTGACCAGGTGGTCTATATATCACACCTACACGAGTTACTGCATGGTTAGCAAACTGCAACGTAACCCAAACTGACTCTATGTTGGCCTCACCAACTTGTATTAGGTTAGATTTTATGCTATCTTTCACATACAGGGCCACTCCTCCTCCTTTCTTGCCTTCTCTGTCTCTTCTGTATAAAGAGTACCCTGGTATGGTTATGTCCCAGTCATTTCTTTCATTAAACCATGTCTCCGTAACAGCCACTAAATCTACATTCTCAGATGCCATTATTGAATCAAGTTCATTGATTTTTTTACCTAAACTACGAGCATTTGCAGACAGGACTCTGAGCTTATCATTTCTTAACCTCTGTGCTTCTGACCTGTTCTGGCATTGTTTCGGGGGGCAAATGGACTCTTTTATTTTCACTCTTTTGCCCCCCCCCTTCCTAGTTTAAATACTCTTTCGCAAATTCTTGGAGTTGTTCACTAAGTACATTTGTTCCTTTGGGAGAAAGATGCTAACCATCTTTTTTGTACAGTTCCTTTCTATTCCAAGTAGAGCTATCATGAGAAACAAAGCCAAATCCTTGCTCTTGACACCATTTACCAAGCCATATGTTGAACTCCTTTATGCGCCTCTGCCTATCATTCTGAACATTATGCACAGGCAGAACTTCAGAAAATGAAATGGTGGATGCAAAATCCTGTACGTCATTACCAAGTGTGATAAAAGATTTTTTCACCTCTGACACTTCATTGCAAGCCAGGTCAATTGTCCCTAGATGGACAAGAACATCCACGTCCCCTTCCTGCTTTGCTTGCTTAACAATATTAATAATACGTCTTCTATCTCTTCTAGCAGTAGCCCCAGGGAGACATCTCACAAAACCATTTTCTTTAAGCTCCACACTTCTTATGATTGAATCACCCAGCAACAGCTGCTTCCTTTGAGACTTCACTTTATCTTTTTTGTTGCATACATTAGACATAGGAGTCGATAGTTTCACACCCTCTGTGCTTGAGTCCATATCCATGTTGTCCTTACATTCTGAGAGTGCTGCAAATGAATTATGGAGAACCACCGACTGTGGGACATGTCTTCTATCCACCACTCTAAGACTTCCAGAACCTACAGTAACCCATCTGCCATTTCTGGGGGTCCTCTGTGGCAGTGGCATTGCAGCAGTCCTAGCTGGAGTTTGTTTAACAGATAATTTAAATATTTCAGCTTTCAAAAATGCAATTTCCTGCTGCAGTAAGGAGAACTGTCTACAGATCTGACAGCATCCGAATCTCCAAAGAGTGTAACATTTAATAAATGCACAACAATTCCTGCACTGAACCAAGTCTGCCATTTTAAAGAGGAGAAAAAAATAAAAAAATAAAATAAATAAATAAATAAATAATAATAATAATAATTTGTAACTTTAAATCAAACAAATCTTACCTTTTTTTTTTGTATTGTTTCCACCTTCCAGCCTACCTCCTGACTATCTCCTGCAATATCTCTTTACTAGTACTTAATGTAGTACTTGAAGGTAGTACTTCCAGCTAATGAATTAGGCCAGCTAATAAGTCTGTCTCTATATATACACACACTGCTTCCCAAGCTCCGCCCCCAGCAACAAATGTAACACCTTAGTGAGCTAGGCTCATTAGCAAACGCACAATAGCAAACAGCTGACCGAATTCCTTACCTCTTCTCAAGCAATGATCAGCAAAAACAACACAGATGAGCCAGTTGGAGACTCTAAGCCAATCTCTTGCAGTATCTCTTGAGTCTCTTCAGTCTCCTGCAATATCTCTTTACTAGTACTTAATGTAGTACTTGAAGGTAGTACTTCCAGCAAACGATGGTATCCGTTCAGTGCGGATGCGTCTGCATAACAACTTTTTCAGTTCTGAGTTTTCACTATCGTGAAAACTCAGATCCGACAGTATATTCTAACACAGAGGCGTTCCCATGGTGATGGGGACGCTTCAAGTTAGAATATACTAAGAACTGTGTACATAACTGCCCCCTGCTGCCTGGCAGCACCCGATCTCTTACAGGGCGCTGTGATCCGCACAATTAACCCCTCAGGTCCCCAGTATAAAAAGCATTGGTGGCCAGTCCGGCCCCCCCTCCCTCCCCAGTATAAAAAGCAATATGTGGCCAGTGCGGCCCCCCTCCCTCCCTCCCCAGTATAAAAAGCATTGGTGGCCAGTGCGGCCCCCCCCTCCCTCCCCAGTATTAAAAGCAATATGTGGCCAATGCGGCCTCCCCTCTCCCCCACCCTCTAATTAAAATCCCCCCCCCATCATTGGTGGCCAGTGCGCCCCCCCCTCCCTCCTTAGTATTAAAAGCAATATGTGGCCAATGCGGCCTACCCTCTCCCCCCCTCTAATTAAAGTCACACCCCCCCCATCATTGGTGGCAGCGGAGAGTTCCGATCGGAGTCCCAGTTTAATCGCTGGGGCTCCGATCGGTTACCATGGAAGCCAGGACGCTACTGCAGTCCTGGCTGCCATGGTTACTTAGCAATTTTAGAAGCATTATACACTGCTCAAAAAAATAAAGGGAACACTTAAACAACACAATGTAACTCCAAGTCAATCACACTTCTGTGAAATCAAACTGTCCACTTAGGAAGCAACACTGAGTGACAATCAATTTCACATGCTGTTGTGCAAATGGGATAGACAACAGGTGGAAATTATAGGCAATTAGCAAGACACCCCCAATAAAGGAGTGGTTCTGCAGGTGGTAACCACAAACCACTTCTCAGTTCCTATGCTTCCTGGCTGATGTTTTGGTTACTTTTGAATGCTGGCGGTGCTTTCACTCTAGTGGTAGCATGAGACGGAGTCTACAACCCACACAAGTGGCTCAGGTAGTGCAGCTTATCCAGGATGGCACATCAGTGCGAGCTGTGGCAAGAAGGTTTGCTGTGTCTGTCAGCGTAGTGTCCAGAGCATGGAGGCGCTACCAGGAGACAGGCCAGTACATCAGGAGACGTGGAGGAGGCCGTAGGAGGGCAACAACCCAGCAGCAGGACCGCTACCTCCACCTTTGTGCAAGGAGGAACAGGAGAAGCACAGCCAGAGCCCTGCAAAATGACCTCCAGCAGGCCACAAATGTGCATGTGTCTGCTCAAACGTTTAGAAACAGACTCCATGAGGGTGATATGAGTGCCCAACGTCCACAGGTGGGGGTTGTGCTTACAGCCCAACACCGTGCAGGATGTTTGGCATTTGCCAGAGAACACCAAGATTGGAAAATTCGCCACTGGCGCCCTGTGCTCTTCACAGATGAAAGCAGGTTTACACTGAGCACATGTGACAGATGTGACAGAGTCTGGAGACGCCGTGGAGAACGTTCTGCTGCCTGCAACATCCTCCAGCATGACCGGTTTGGCATTGGGTCAGTAATGGTGTGGGGTGGCATTTCTTTGGAGGGCCGCACAGCCCTCCATGTGCTCGCCAGAGGTAGCCTGACTGCTATTAGGTACCGAGATGAGATCCTCAGACCCCTTGTGAGACCATATGCTGGTGCGGTTGGCCCTGGGTTCCTCCTAATGCAAGACAATGCTAGACCTCATGTGGCTGGAGTGTGTCAGCAGTTCCTGCAAGATGAAGGCATTGATGCTATAGATGCTATGGCCCGCCCGTTCCCCAGACCTGAATCCAATTGAGCACATCTGGGACATCATGTCTCGCTCTATCCACCAACGTCACGTTGCACCACAGACTGTCCAGGAGTTGGCAGATGCTTTAGTCCAGGTCTGGGAGGAGATCCCTCAGGAGACCGTCCGCCACCTCATCAGGAGCATGCACAGGTCGTTGTAGGGAGGTCATACAGGCACGTGGAGGCCACACACACTACTGAGCCTCATTTTGACTTGTTTTAAGGACATTACATCAAAGTTGGATCAGCCTGTAGTGTGTTTTTCCACTTTAATTTTGAGTGTGACTCCAAATCCAGACCTCCATGGGTTAAAAAACTTGATTTCCATTTTTTCATTTTCGTGTGATTTTGTTGTCAGCACATTCAACTATGTAAAGAACAAAGTATTTCAGAAAAATATTTAATTAATTCAGATCTAGGATGTGTTATTTTTGTGTTCCCTTTATTTTTTTGAGCAGTGTACTTACCTGCGCACAGTGGCGTTGCTAGGGCTGGTGTCACCCGGTGCGGTAGAAAATGTTGTCACCCCCCCTATGGTGGTGCTATGGTGGTGCTACTGCCATAGGGGGCATCCGTTAGCTCAGCAGACCTCCCCCTAGCAGTCAGAGCCTGGTCTCGGGAGGGACACTTCTAGATTATTTTCTGTCCGCCGCCACAAAACAATGGTGCTTATAGAACAGACTACACAGTGTAGCGGTATACTGTATATTGTGTGGCACAGTGTAGAGGTATACTGTATATTGTGTGGCACAGTGTAGCAGTATACTGTATATTGTGTGGCACAGTGTAGCGGTGTACTGTACTTACAATTACTTGGCTTGGCCCTTGGGAATCTCGGACGCCACTTCCACACTTTGGCCGGGGGCTCGGTGGGGCTGATGTTGTGTTTTATCCTAATGAGAAAGATTTCATAATAAGGATTTGGAGAAGGGGCAGAGGGATAGCAGAGCAGGGAGAGGCTGGTGCTGCTACTCGGGGGTCATACCATGGGGGAGTAATAAAGCCCACCATAATGCCCCCCAGTAGAAATAATTCTCCTTTTAATGTGTGCAAAAAATACCCCCTTGTAATGCCCCCGTTGAGCTAATGTCCCCATAATGTCCCAGTATAAAATACCCCTATATAGTGCCCCCAGTAAATTCCCCCATAGTCCTCCTCTCCCCCCTTCCTGCTAGTGCCCCCATAATGTACCAGTATAAAATGCTCCATATATAGTGCCCCAGTAGATGCCCTCAGTGTCCGGCCTCTGATAGGCTGCCGGCCTAGTGTTCCCTATAGATGCCCCCCCATCATGTGCCAGTATCAAGTGCCTCTCTCCTTCCCACGACCATGTGCCAGTATCATAGTGCCAACCCCCCCCATGTGCCAGTATCAAGTGCCTATCTCTTCCATCCCATGTCCCAGTATCATAGTGCCACCCCCCAAAAAAATAGTGCCAGTATCAAATGCCTCTCTCCCCCCCATGTTCCAGTATCATAGTGCCAAACCCACCCATGTGCCAGTATCATAGTGCCAAACCCACGGATGTGCCATTATCAAGTGCTAACCCCCCCCCCCCACGTGCCAGTATCAAGTGCCTCTCTCCTCCCCCCCATGTCCCAGTATCATAGTGCCATCTCCCCCCCAAAAGTGCCAGTATCAAGTGCCTCTCTGCTTCCCCCCCATGTCCCAGTATCATAGAGCCATCTCCCCCCCAAAAGTGCCAGTATCAAGTGCCTCTCTTCTCCCTTCCCCATGTGCCAGTATCAAGTGCCTCTCTCCTTCCCCCCATGTGCCAGTATCATAGTGCCAACCCCCCCATGTGCCAGTATCAGGTGCCAACCCCCCCCCCATATGCCAGTATCAGGTGCCTCTCTCCTTCCCCCCCATGTGCCAGTATCATAGTGCCAACCCCCCATGTGCCAGTATCAGGTGCCAACCCCCCCCCATATGCCAGTATCAGGTGCCTCTCTCCTTCCCCCCCCCATGTGCCAGTATCATAGTGCCAACCCCCCCATGTGCCAGTATCAGGTGCCAACCCCCCTCCCCCCATGTGCCAGTATCAAGTGCCTCCCGCTCCCCCCATGGCAGTAACAGTCAGGTATTAAAAAAAAAAAAACACTTCTACTTACCTCCATGTCAGCGATGCGATGCAGCCTCTTCCTGTGTCCCACCGTGTCTGTCCATATATGGAGTCAGTGCTTGTGTATTATAATTTAGCCTGTATTTCAGAAAAGTTTCTGCCGGGATTCGAACCCACGATCAGAGGCAAAGCACTTACCCACACAGCCATAAGGGCTGCATTGGCACTGACTGAAAAAATATGAGACTTCTACTGTTATAGCTGGCTAAGTGTACATCTATACACATGACAGCTGCCCCAACACACCCAGCACTGCTATATCTCTATATGACAGCTGTCCCAGCACATTCAGCTCTGCTATATCTCTATATATGATAGCTGCCCCAGCACACCCAGCTCTGCTACATCTAATACACATGACAGCTGCACCAGCACACTCAGCTCTGCTACATCTAATACACATGACAGCTGCATGATCTAACTCAAATCCGATGGTATATTCTAACATAGAGGCGTTCCCATAGTGATGGGGATGCTTCAAGTTAAAATATACCATCGGATTGGAGAAAACTCCGATCCGATGGTATATAATCAGCACACACTCACCCTGCTGTGTGCGCTGCGTGTGTGCTGATTGGTTTGTCCGCTGCGCATGCGCACTTCACTAATCAGCACACACGCACGGACAACAGCCCTGAGCACATACACAGGGCTTTTATTAGTATTGATTTTTTTTTTTTTTGCATGCACCTTGTGTCTTCTTCTTTTGTACTCAGCACTAGTGATATATTTTATTTTTTTCACGTTGCAGCATCACTCTTATGAACATACACACGGTCCTGATCCTCATGGGTGACATTAGCTTTTGTGAAATAAACATGATGGGTAATAGCCACACTTATGGTTATTAAAAGGGGTTGTCTCATCTTAGACAATTGGTGCATATTGCCAGTATATGCCCCACTTATAGGTGCGGGTACCAACGCTGAGACCCGCACCTATATCGGTGACGTAGCCTCACAAGGTGTTGTCTGTTAGACTCCGGTCCTGCCACCACCAAGAGCTCTCTCTATATAAGTCAATGAGAGTGCACCACACATGACCAGCCATTGCTCCCTTCACTTCTATGGGCCCGATGTAAACAGCCTATCCAGCGCTCGGCTAGTTTTAGAGGACCCATAGAAAAAGAATGTAGGGAGGATGTGCCTGAGCTGTGCGCTCACTAGTGATGAGCAGCAGGGGCAATATTCGAATTTACGATATTTAGCAAATATTTTGTAGAATATTCGTCATATATTCGCGAATTCGAGATTATATTCTAGATTGCGAAAATCGGCAATGTAATATTTGCGTAAAGTGTGCGAAATACCGGCGTTGGTCTCTTATGCTACATTTTTCAAGCTGGTATAAGTTTTCTGACTGGAGAAAATGGTTGGCATGGCAGAACATTAGAATAGCTTTACAGTATATGCAGATAGAGTGCTCCAATATGTTTGCGCTTGCGAATTTTTGGCAATATCTGTTACACTATAGATCAATCTAACCTACACTGACTATCTTCCCCTAACGATCTGAATTATATATATAAGTTAACTGTCTAATGTAATAACACAAAGCACAGAGCACAGCAATGACACTGCTGTCTCTTTCATAACTGCAAAAAAACTTTAGAAAATAGCTGCTGATGTCCCGGAACCTCCCGTTCTTATATAGTAAGGCGTAGGCAACTTTTCTATTGGTTGCTAGGGATGTTGCTAAGCTATGACAAAGCCTTCTCATTGGCCCACAAGCTTGAAGAAGGGAGAGATGATCACCTGATGTGTTAAAAAAGATAAAAATAAAGAATAGTCATCATTACGAATATATAGCACTATATTCTAAATATTCGTGGATTTTCAAAGTGCCGATATTTGCGATAAAAATTTGCTTTAGAATATTTGCACTCAACACTAGCGCTCACCAGCACTTTCGTGTTCACGATATAGGTGCGTGCACAAGTGCTGGGATTCGCAACTATTTCCTGGCATATCCTGTGATATAGCCCCATTGTCTGTGTTGAGAGAACCCCTTTAAGCTATTGGCCCTTCCTTAATATTGCATGGCACCATTGTGTTTCTGTTATTTGACAAAATCGCTCAACCCACCTTGTCAGGAACAGTAATGCTAGTTAAAGGGGTTGTCAGGGTTCACAGCTGAACCCAGACATAATACCCATATTTTCACCCAGACTGCCCCAAAAATGAGCTGAATTGCATTGGCCAAAGTCATTTTATGGCGATCCAGTGATGTCCCGGGCTCTCCATAGGACTGCCAGGCAGAGGCTTGTGCCCATCAGTGAGCCTGGTGATGTCACCAGCACTGATTAGTGGGCTTTAGCGCTGCCTTAGCTTTTAAAACGGCTATGGCAGCGCTAAAGCAGGGCCGTCAGAAAAGGTGACGTCAACTATCACAGAAGCCTCCGCCTAGCAGTGTGTTATTGTAAAGAAAAAAACAATTTGTTCTGCCTGATCCTGCTCAGGGCAAGGGATAGCATTGGAGCTTGAAATGTTCTGTTGCTAACATCAAAGCTGCTGCCCAGGTGAAATTTTGGGTATGTCCGGGTTCAGCTCTGTACCCGGACAACACCTTTAACAGCAGCGTGTCACTTGTGCTAATTACACTATTTATGTGAGAGCGTCATCTGGAAATCACTAAAGAGTGAAATTGAAATTCAGCTCTCTGTAGCTAATGAATTCGGGATGATGCTGATTCACATGGACTGTGACTCCCACAAGGACTTATGTGAAAAGGCACAAGATTCACTGATGAACAAGTATTTGCTTGTTCATGTGCCAATCATAGGGAACATGATCAATAAGGAGCTAAAACATAGCTAAAAGATAGCCCGTTATTGATCATGCAACATGAAATGTTCAAGGTTCAGCCACCTTTGGCACTACTGCCGTTTTGAAATTAAAACTCCCAAGGGCGTTATAATAAACGCAAAGTAGTGAGCCAATGGGAGTTTTACTTTCACAGCAGCTGGGGTGCCCAAGGTTGCTGATCCCCTGTACTGGACAATTAAAAGACACACACACAGTCAAGTAAACTAATTTTTTTTTATTACAAAAGAATATAACAATGTATAGATATATTTATATATATAAACTAGCAGAAGGACCCGGCTTCGCTTGGGTATATTTCATCTATTTCATTTAATGTTTGTGTGTATTGTTAAAGATATCGACAGTATCCCCCATAACAGAGACCTCTACAGCACCCCACCTTTTTAACAGTGAACTCCACAGTCCCCCACCCCTTAACACTGACACCCCCACAGTGCCTCGCCACTTTAAAATGGGACCTTCACAGCAGCCAATTCTCTTAACTTTAACCTTCACAACAGCCCGCCCCTTTAACAGTGAGTTTCACAGCACCCCACTCTCTTGACAGTGACCTCCTCAGGGGCCTTCCCCCTTAATAGTGACCTCCACAGTACCCCGCTGCCTTAACAGTGACCTCACAGTACCCCACTGCCTTAACAGTGACCTCACAGTACCCTGCTGCCTTAACAGTGACCTACACAGCAGTTGCCCCTTTAATAGCGGCCCCTGCCTCTTTACAGTGACCTCCACAGTGTCCGCCCCTTTAACAGTGACCTCCACAGTGGCCTGTCCCCTTAACAGTAACATCCACAGTGAACGCTTCTTTAACAGTGACCTCCACAGTGCCCACCCCTTTAACAGTGATCTCCACAGTGCCCTGCCCCTTTAATGCTAGGGCTACACGACGACATGTGTTGCACGAAATTTTGTCTCAACAATTTTGATAATAATAGGCTATGGTGTTGCACTGCAACATGTGATATGCTGTGACTGCAACACGACATGCTGTGACTGCGACATATCCAAGATGGATATTTATGCGACTGTCTCATCGCAGTCGTAGCATGTCACATGTTGCAGTGCAACACCATAGACTATCATTATAAAAATTGTCACGCGACAAATGTCGTCATGTAGCCCTAGCCTAAAGCTGACCTACAGCAGTGAAGAAAAATGTCTGGGTTATTATGGAAACTTAGAGTAAAGCTGTGTGTATGTGGAGGCCATGCAAGCTTCTATTGGCTTATAAGGGACATGTGACCTTGTGTATGGCAGTTGGGATATGAAGATAAAAACTTCCAGGCTTGTAATTGCTAATGCAGGTCATATTTTGGGAATATCTCAGGAGAGCTGAGACCTGGTCTAAATGCTTCCCGGACACCTGATGTATCTGTATGCCAAATTTGGTGAAGATCGCTCCAGTCGTTTGGTCGCGCATAAAGAACAGACAGACAGATGTCAGGACAGACATACAGAAACTCATTTTTATAAGATAAGAGAAATAAAGGACGTAAACTGCCTGTCCCCAAAAAAAATTGCCACCCAAAAAAAAGGTCACACACTATAATATTTTGTTGGACCGCCTTTAGCTTTGATTACGGCACACATTCGCTGTGGCATTGTTTCGATAAGCTTCTGCAATGTCACAAGATTTATTTCCATCCAGTGTTGCATTAATTTTTCACCAAGATCTTGCATTGATGATGGTAGATTCTGACTGCTGTGCAAAGCCTTCTCCAGCACATCCTAAAGATTCTCAATGGGTTTAAAGTCTGGGTTCTGTGGTGGCCAATTCATGTGTGAAAATGATGTCTCATGCTCCCTGAATCACTATTTCACAATTTGAGCCCATAAATCCTGGCATTGTCATCTTGGAATATGGCCGTGCCATCAGGGAAGAAAAAATCCATTGATGGAATAACCTGGTCATCAGGGGAGGGCTGGCAGCCTTAGTCCTGGGGGGGGAAATCCAGTCAACTGGCCCATTGCACCACTGAATCAACTTACCATCCACGCCCACCTTTTCCTTGTTTTATAACGGATATTGATGTTATGAAGCAAGACAAATATACAAATGTACTACTAACCCCTCCATCCACCCCTCCCTCTCCTTCTCCATCCCTCCCCTTCTCCAACCACCCAGCACCCTTACTCACATAAGTAATATATATATAATATAGCTTACAGTGAATTACTGTAAATACTTACAGTTCTGAAGACTCCAGTAGGCTCAGGATCAGTGCTCTGGGCAGCTGGGCTCAGGGCTGGAAATGGGCATTGCTCTGTAGTTCAGGAAGGAGACCGGGACTCACCCTAGAGTTGCAGTGCCTCTGTGTGACGTCACGGCGCGCGGCGCACACAAGGGGCAGGGGAGATCGGGAGGAGGAGCAAGCAAGTACCGTATTTTTCGCCCTATAAGATGCACCGGCCCATGAGACACACCTAGGTTTTAGAGGGGGGAAATAAGAATACAATATTTTTCATTATACCTCGGGTCAGACCACCAATCAGACCCCCAATGTTAATCAGACCTCAGCTAACAGCCCCAATAAGATCCCCAATGTTAATAAGACCCCAATAAGATCTCAGACCCCCAATCACACCTTTGCTCAGACCCCAATATGAATGACCCCCAATCAGAGCTCAGATAAGAGCCCCATGCCTCTCATCATCCCCCATCAGCCTCTCGATCAGCCCCCAGTGCCTCTAACCAGCCCCCAGCAGCTTCCCATCTGCCCCTAGTGCCCCTCATCAGCCCCCAGCAGCCTCTCCATCAGCCCCCAGTGCCTCTTATCAGCCCCAAGTGCCTCTCATTATCCCCCAGCAGCCTCTCCTGCCGCTCCTCTCCTCCAAAGCAATCTACATCTGCTATCGGCTGTGCAAGGCTGCGCACAGCGTGACGTCACAGAGCGCCTTACGCCTGTGCACAGCCGACAGCCGAGGACCAGGAAGCGGTGAGTACAAAGCCTTCACCGCTTCCTGGTTCTCCGGTGCTCAGACTCAGACAGCGGCCGTTTTTACCATGCTTTAAGGCGACCTGGGGGCAATTGCCTCCCTGCTCTCCATCCTAGCCTGCCCCTGCTGGTCATTCAGTATGTTCAGGTAGTCAGCTGACCTCATTCTTGGAGCACATACTGTTGCTGAACCTAGAACTGACCAACTGCAGCAACCCCAGATCATAGCACTGCTCCCATAGGCTTGTACAGTAGGCACTAGGCATGATGGGTGCATCACTTCATCTGCCTCTCTTCTTACCCTGATGCGCCCATCACTCTGGAACAGGGTAAATTTGGACTCATCAGACCACATGGCCTTCTTCCATTGCTCCAGAGTCCAATCTTTATGCTCCCTAGCAAATTGAAGCCTTTTTTCTGGTTTCCCTCACTGATTAGTGGTTTTCTTACGGGTACACAGCTGTTCAGTCCCAATCCCTTGAGTTCCCTTCACATTGTGCGTGTGGAAATGCTTTTACTTTCACTATTAAACGTAGCCCTGAGTTCTACTGTTGTTTTTCTTCGATTTGATTTCACCAAACTTTTAAGTGATCGCCGATCACGATCATTCAGGATTTTTTTCCCGCACATTTCTTCCTCGAATACGATGGGTCCCCACTATCCTTCCAGTTTTTTATGCGTTGGACAGTTCTTAACCCAATTTTAGTAGTTTATGCAATTTCCTTCAATGTTTTCTCTGCTTGATGCATGCCAATGATTTGACCCTTCCCAAACAGACTAATATCTTTTCCACGACCACGAGATGTCGACATGTTTTTTCAAGAAATGAGAAGCAAGTCATTGCACCAGTTCAGGTTAAATAACTTATTGCCAACCATCGATTTCAAATAAACTTGGTATACACATCACTTGCTACATTGAAAGAAATCTTGTGGGGGTCACAGCTCTCTAGGACGTACCGTTCCTGAGATATTCCCCAAAAAATGACCTGCATTTGCCAACACAAGCCTGCAAGTCTATCTCTTCATATCCCAACTGCCATACACACGGTCACATGTCCCTTATCAGCCAATAGAAGCTCACAGGCCCTTAGTCTCCACATACACACTGTTTTACTCCAGGTTTCCATAACAACCCAGACATTTTTCTTCACTGCTGCAGGTCAGCTTAAGGGTAGGGCTACAGAACGGCAATAAGTCGCACGACACATACGGCACAACTACGCTGTTACATGCATCCATCTTGGATGGATTTTTTGCGACTGTCGTGTCACAGTCGCATCATGTCACATGTCGCAGTGCGACACCATAGCCTATCATTATAAAAATTGTTGAGACAAAATGTTGTGTGACACATGTCGCAGTGTAGCTCTAGCATTAATAAAGTGGCAGGGCACTGTAAAGGTCACTGTTAAAGGGGCTGGCACTGTGAAGGTCACTGTTAAAAAGTCGGGCACTGTGGAGGTTACTGTCAAAGGGGCGGGAGCTGTTGAAGTCACTGTTAAAGAGGAGGGCACTGTGGAGGTCACTGTTAAAGAGGGGGCACTGTGGAGGTCAATGTTAAAGGGGCAAGCACTGTGGAGGTCATTGTTAAAGGGGCTGTAGAGATCACTGTTATGGGGGATACTGTAAAAAAAAGAAGCAATAATTGGCCTTCAAATACTGCATCCAGGTTCTATGCTATGGCTACCTCCGACCATAGGGGCCTGCCAGAAACAGAGGGGCCAAATGCTATTCTGTCTCAGACAGCCCCTTGCACTCAGAGGGAGAGGACAGTTGTCCCTCTGACTGTAGGGGGCTGCCCAAAACAGAGGGGCCAAATGCTCCTCTGTCTCAGACAGCCCCTTGCACTCAGAGGGAGAGGAAAGAAAACACTTTTTCAGCCCCCCCCAAAAAAAAACATAAAAAAATTACCTTCTTAGTGCCAGCGTCCATGTTAGGAACCCTAAGGTCACATGATACATATATGGCGGCCTTCAGGTTACTGCGGATCCGCCAGGGGCCTGAACCTCCCGGTTGTAATCCATCTTGAAGCGCCCCGCATTGACCGTCACCGAGTAAGAACCTTTTGAACTGTGAAAAAAATAATAAATTAGCATGCTGTTAGGTTATAAACAACAATATGAATTGCGTAAAAATACATATTGCTGTACTCACCACATTGCCTCTGAGCCGCCGTGTTGAGATTCCCCCCACCGCCTCAACAATCTCCCTCCAGAGCTGCTGGGTCCGCTGATGGTCTGCATGGTGGTGGTCGGTCTGGTCCCATAAAGCGGGAAGTGCCTCCACCAGTTGAATGAACTCCTCATCTTCCATGGTGGAGACTCTGGAACCCTAGAAGAAAAAGAAAAACTAAATTTAGTGAAAGTCCAAGAACTAGGTATTTGATACTTCCATGTCCCCGACCACCACGGCCTCTCCCACGAACAATGGAGGAGACTGGGGGATCCTGCCTGGCAGCTCTAGGTGCAGGTTTCTAACAAAAAAAGAAAATGTTAAACCATAATTATATATATTTTTAAAGAGAATATATATAAATATACTTACTTCTTGCCGGCTCTGGTCCCTGCTTGGTTCACCTCCCCAGATGATGAAGAAGACTACAATAAAGTAGTCTGAGAGTTGTTGATAGAAGACATGTCCCACAGTCTGTGGCTCTCCAAAATTCATTTGCAGAACTTTCAGAGCGCAAGAACAACATGGAGGATGGCTCAGGCACAGTGAAGAGGAACAATCATCTCCCATGCATAAAGTATGCAAGACTGCACCCGAAGACAAAAAGAATAAGGTGAGGACTGATAGTAAGCAGCTGTTGGTGGGCGATTCTATCATAAGAGGTGTGAAGTTTGAGAAAAATGTTTTTTGAGATCTCTCCCTGGTGCTACCGCTAGCAGGGATAGACGACGTATCCTTAATATTGTTAGGCAAGCAAATCAGGAAAGGGAGGTGGATGTTATTGTCCATCTTGAGACAAATAATCTGGCTTTCAATGAGGTTTCAAAGGTGAAGGAAGCTTTTCACACACTTGGAAATTATATAAGTGAGTTTGCATCAACTGTTTTATTCTCTGCAATTGTGCCTGTGCATAACCTTCAGCATGACAGGAAGATGTGCATTAAGTAATTCAATGTATGGCTTGGTGAATGGTGTCTGAACCAAGGGTTTGGCTTTGTGTCTCATGTTAGCTCTCGTTTGAATAGAAAAGAACTGTACAAGAAAGATGGTTTGCATCTTTCTTTCAAGGGAATGAATGTCCTCAGTGAACAGTTCAAAGTATTTGCTAAGGAGCATTTAAACTAGGAAAGGGGGCAAAAGATAATCCAGCAGTCCGACTGACCCCCGGAATAATGCCAGAAGATGCCAGTAGCACATAGGTTAAGAAATGACAAGCTCAGACTCTTGTCTACAAATGCTCGCAGTTTAGGGAATAAGATCAATGAACTTGAGTCTATAATGGCATCTGAGAATATAGATTTAGTGTCTGTTACTGAGACATGGTTCAATGGGAGTAATGACTGGGATATAACAATACCAGGGTTCTCTCTATATAGGAAAGACAGAGAAGGCAAGAAAGGGGGAGGGGTGGTCCTGTATGTGAAAGATAGCATAAAATCTAATTTAATACAAGTTAGCAAGACCAATTTAGAGTCCGTTTGGGTTAACTTGCAGCTTGATAATCATAAGGTAACTCGTGTAGGTGTGATATATAGACCACCTAGCCAAGTCAAAGAATTAGATGATCTAATTTGAGGAAATAGCTAAAATGACATTGAAAGGGGAAGTTATCATTATGGGAGACTTTAAGCTTTTTGATGTAAACTGGGATTATCTCTACAGCAAGTAGTTGAGGAGCCAACCCGGAAGGAGGCCATTTTAGATTTAGTATTCGCAAATGGGAATTTGGTATTTGATATTACTGTAGGGGAAAGCTTGGGATCTAGTGGTTTACTATAAGCACAGTGAGTCACACCACACAAAAACAAAAGGTTTAGATTTTAGAAAAACTGACTAAAATTAGATTAGTGGTATTCGAGTCCCCATCAGATTGGAACAGTTTTAATGGAGTCCAGGAAAAATGGGACTACATAAAAGTAGCACTATTGAAGGCAACAGATAATTGCATTAGGCTTGTCAGTAAAAGCAAAAAAAGGAAGAGACCACTGTGTTACTCAGCAGAAGTGGCCAAAATCATTAAAAACTAAAAGATAGCATTTAGTAATTATTTAAAAAAAAACAAAAAAAAACGAGGATGATAGGCAAATTTATAAGATTAGGCAGAGAGAGACCAAACAAGTTATAAGAGCTTCTAAAGCACAGGCAGAAGAGAAATTAGCTCAGTCAGTGAAAAAAGGCGATAAGACATTCTTCAGATACATAAATGAAAAAAGGAAACTAAAACAAGGAATTACCAAATTTAAAACAAAAGAAGGAAGGTATATGGAAGAAGATAAAGAAATAGCTGACTGCCTCAATGAATACTTCTGTTCAGCTTTTACAAAGGAAAATGAAGGAAAAGGACCTCAGTTAGGAAGGAAGACTAATGCATCTTTTGATGCATGAGTCTTTACAGAGGAAGAGGTTCTAAGTCAGCTGTCTAAAATAAATACAAATAAGTCACAGGGGCCTGATGGGATACACCTAAAGCTATTAACAGAGCTTAGCGGTGAACTAGCAAAACCATTAACAGATTTATTTAACCAATCATTGGTAACAGAAGTCGTCCCAGAAGATTGGAAATTAGGAAATGTTGTGCCCATTTACAAGAAAGGTAGTAGGGAGGAATCGGGCAACTATAGGCCAGTAAGCCTGACATCAATAGTGGGGAAATTAATGGAAACCATACTTAAGTAGAGGATTGTGGAACATCTAAAATCCCATGGATTGAAAGATGAAAAACAGCATGGGTTTACTTCAGGGAGATCATGTCAAACTAATCTTTTTTGATTGGGTGACTAAAATAATAGATGGCGGAGGTGCAGTAGACATCTATTATCTAGCCTTTAGTAAGGCTTTTGATACTGTCCCAAATAGAAGGCTTATCAATAAATTGCAGTCTTTGTGCTTGGACTCCCATATTATTGAATGGATTAGGCAGTGGCTGAGGGATAGACAACAGAGGGTTGTAGTCAATGGAGTATATTCAGACCATGGTCTTTTTACCAGTTGGGTACCTCAGGGATCTGTTCTGGGACCCATATTGTTTAATATCTTTATCAGCGAAATTGCAGAAGGCCTCATTGGTAAGGTGTGTCTTTTTGCTGATGACACAAAGATTTGTAACAGAGTTGATGTTCCTGGAGGGATACACCAAATGGAAAAGTATTTAGGAAAACTAGAGGAATGGTCAAAAATCTGGCAACTAAAATTTAATGTTGATAAGTGCAAGATAATTCACCTGTGGCGTAAAAACCCAAGAGCAAAAAATAAAATCAGTGATACAGTCCTAACCTCAGTATCTGAGGAAAGGGATTTAGGGGTCATTATTTCAGAAGACTTAAAGGTAGGCAAACAATGTCATAGAGCAGCAGGAAATTCTAGCAGAATGCTTGGGTGTGTAGGGAGAGGCATTACCAGTAGAAAGAGGGAGGTGGTCATGCCGCTCTACAGAGCACTAGTGAGACCTCATTTGGAGTATTGTCCTTAGTACTGGAGACCAAAAATCCAGAAGGATATTGATACTTTAGAGAGAGTTCAGAGAAGAGCTACTAGACTAGTACATGGATTGCAGGATAAAACTTACCAGGAAAGATTAAAGGACCTTAACATGTATAGCTTGGAAGAAAGACGAGACAGAGGGGATATGATAGAAACTTTTAAATACATAAAGGGAATCAACAAGGTAAAAGAGGAGATATTATTTAAAAGAAGAAAAACTGCTACAAGAGGACATAGTTTTAAATTAGAGAGGCAAAGGTTTAAAAGTAATATCAGGAAGTATTACGTTACTGAGAGAGTAGTGGATGCATGGAATAGCCTTCCTGCAGAAGTGGTAGCTGCAAATACAGTGAAGGAGTTTAATCATGCATGGAATAGGCATAAGGCCATGCTTCATAAAAGATAGGGCCTGGGGCTATTTATAGTATTCAGTATATTGGGCAGACTAGATAGGCCAAATGGTTCTTATCTGCAGACACATTCTATTATTCTATGTTTTATATGTTTCTATATTGATTAATGCAAAGAATACAACTGTATTTCAAACTCCAAGCATTGCTTATTACTTACTGGCTGCGCAATTCGCCTTCTCTTTCTGGGTGGGCTTAGATCCTCGGATCCAGATGGGGAAGACATCACATTTATAAAATATTAATTTCAAGAACTTACTTTGGCGTAGAGAAGCTTGTGCTTGCCCTCCACAGAAAATCCTTACTATAGTATATTTTTTTCCTTGTATGGATCTTTGAAGATGATAAAAAAAAAAAAAATATATATATATATATATATATATATATATATTCCCATGATCATGTTTTTGAAGTAGAAAAAAAAAAGCAAGGGTGGATGTGAGGCAAGGCGGCGGATGTTAAGCACGGCAGTAGATGTGAGGCACGGTGGCAAAAGTGATGCTCGGTGGCAGATGAGAAGCATGGCGTAAAAAGTAAGGCACAGCGGCTGAGGAGAGGCATATGGCGGCTGAGAAGAGGCATATGGCAGCTGAGAAGCATTGAGTCTGACAAGAAGCACAGTGGCAGATATAAGGCATGGGGCTCTAATGATGTCAGAATAGGGGTCTATTCACATTAGGGGTTTGAGTAGAGGTCTGATTGTGGGTCTGATTTGAGGTCTTGTTGGGGTCTAGCAGAGGTCTGGGCGCCCTGGGCTTGGGCTGCAGCTATCGATTATTTTAATTGATTACTCTAATAATAAAAAAATAATAAAAAAAATAATGTTTTCCTTTATAAAATGTCATCAGACCCCCGTGCCAACAGTCCTCTGTGCCATCACCGCCAATGCCATGAGTCCTCTGTGCCTTAAGCTCCCCCTTTAGTGCGATCAGCTCCCCCCAGTGCCATCAGCTCCCCCATGCTACCAGCTCCCCCATGCCATCAGCTCCCCATGCCATCAGCTTTCCTGTGCCATCAGTTCCCCCCAGTGCCATCAGGCACCCTTCAGTGCCATCAGCTCCCCTCAATGCCATCAGCTCTTCCATTCCATCAGCACCCCCCTCAGTGCCATCAGCTCCCCCATGCCATCAGCCCCCCTCAGTGCCATTTGCTGCCCCCAGTGCTATCAGTTCCCCCATGCCATCAGTCCCCCCAGTGCCATCTGCTTCCCCCATTGAAAGATTGATAGATAGATGATAGACAGATAGATAGAAAGAGATAAAGAAAGAAAGATAGATAGATAGATAGATAGATAGAAATTAAAACTTTCTATACTTACTAGTTTGTTTGTCTTCCAAGATGGCCAATCAGAATGGCTGCTGAGGGAGGGGACAATTCTTGAGCATGCTCAGTGAGCAAAACGTTTAGAAAAGGATCTGCCTCAAATGGAGCCATTACAAACGGATCCAACACCCATTGACAATAATTATATTGGATGGCGGATCCGTTTGATTCTGCTTCGTCAGGCGGACAGCAAAACTCTGCAGGCAGCGTTTTGGTGTCCACCTCCAGAGCGGAATGGTGACTGAACAGAGGCAAACTGATGCATTCTGAGTGGATCCTTTTCCATTCAGAATGCATTAACTAATTCGTTTTGGACCACTTTTGAGAGCCCATGATGGATCTCAGAAACGGAAACCCAAAACGCTAGTGTAAAAGTGCCCTCAAATAAATTGTTAGAAAGTAGCATATGGTTTACTTCTATCTATCTGTTTAAAATAAATTGAAATGAAATGTAGTATATTAATATGGATAAACAGACTACACTGCAGGATGGTTACAGTAAAAGCCTCTTACTTTGCAACCTACAGTAATATGTAGTGCTTTTCCTTCGTTATTAGGGCGGGTTTGCATTGGCTTTATTGAATTCCGTTATAGGATCCGTTATAACAGTTATAATAGAAAATAACAGAATTCTAGGACAGAATGCAAAACAAAAGCCTTTAAGAGCCATTTTGTATTGCTCTGTCCTAATACATGTCTATGGGAAAAAATAACAGTTCCGTTATACATGACGGAAAAAATTGTCCTGACGACAGAACTATTTTTTCTGTCATGGATAACGGAACCAAACTGAATCTTTATTTGTGCCCATAGACATGTATTAGGACAGAGCAAAATGGAATGCCTCTTAAAGGCTTCCATTCTGCATTCCTTCCTAGAATTCCGTTATATAATGGAATTCAATATCGCCAATGCGAACCCGCCCTTACTTTTAGATATATGATTAAAGTTGGAATGACAAGTAGAGATGAGCGAATTTTAAAAAAAATTCTATTTGGCTGGTTCGCCAAATTTTGGGCAAAAATTTGATTTGATCCGAATTTATTTGCGACAAATTTGCGTCTATTTCCTAGTCTGTAGAGAGCCTCTAAAGTAGTGTAGAACACTGTGCCTTGCATTAACACTCATAGGGAGTCTGCTCTGGTAGTGAAATAATACTGTGAGTCAGTATGACATGCAGATGACAGGTGTCGCTCTTAGGATCACTGCACACTTCACTTATTGGGCAATCACGGGGCCAAAACTGACCAAATAACTCAAATATGAGCTCAGCCTTACAGGTCAATGTTAACGCCAAGAAGAAGTGCGCTCCTTTTGCACCGTCGCCAGCTGATTACACATAGATGTCTACAGAACCTGTTCTATTAAACGCTTAAACAAATAGAGCCCCCCCAACAGAGTGGAGAAGGTATCAGCAGTAAGTTTGTGTTGCTGTCACAGATTATTTTGCCTTTCTCTGATCCATTAGGACAATAACCCCTAAAAAACTGATCCTATCTGTTGAAAATCCGCCTTCACTCGAACAGCATTTGGTCAGTAATCCATCAGTATTGCTAATGCCCAAAAAACAGGAGTGGATCCAAAACAGAGATGACACGTGAAAGGAATATTTGCATGTCTTCTGTGTTTTGTACCCACTCTTGTTTTTTGCTACCAAATCACAGGCCAATTCTTATGGGACCATACAGGCCTTACAACTGCTACACAGACAGGATCCGTTGTGCGTCTCATTTTTCCTTCCTTCTGACAGATCAAAAAATGATGATGTCAGCCAGGACGAAAGGCAAAATAGTGGCCCAGTCATGAAGTGGGGAGGGTGGAAACAACATGAAAAGTACACAGAGTGGCCCTATGACATAGTGGTGAGGTGGAAGCAGCATGAGGAGGCCACAGAGTAACCCAATGACAGAGTCTGTAGGTGGCAGCAGAATCAGGAGCAGGCCACAGAGTGGCGCAATGACAGTGTGGAGGTGGCAGAAGCATCAGGAGACCACAGAGTGACCCGGTGACATAGTGTGGAGGTGGAAGCAGCAACAGGAGAGCACAGAGTGACAAGGTGACATAGTGTGGGGGTGACAGCAGCACCAGGAGACCACAGAGTGGCAAGGTGATATAGTGTGGAGGTGGCAGCAGCATTAGGAGACCACAGAGTGACCCGTGAACAGAGTGGGGAGGTGGCAGCAGCATCAGGAGACCACAGAGCAACACAATGACAGAGTGTAGAGGTGGCGGCAGCAGCATCAAGAAGAGGCCACAGAGTGGCACAATAACAGTGTGGAGGTGGTGGCAGCATTAGAAGGCCACACAGTGGAAAGGTGACATAGTGTGGAGGTGGCAGCAGCATCAGGAGACCACAGAGTGACCCAGTGACAGAGTGGGGAGGTGGGTGGCAATACCAGTACCAGCTGAAGATGGTGGGTGAAAGAAGGAGCACTTGGCATCAGATGTGTGGCATCAGGTGGGTGGCAGCATCAGAATAGTAGTTGAGGCAGGTAGCCAGAAGAAACCGGTCTCTTTTGTCAAAGTGTTGGTGTGGCACCATGGATGATCTAGTCTGATGTATTTGAGGGTAGAAATCCTGGCTGATCCACGTCTGATTCATCTTGACAATGGTCAGTCTCTCCACATTTTGGGTGGACAGGTGACTTCTTCTTGGGGTAACAATGGCCCTCGCCGCACTAAACACCCTCTCTGATGCCACACTACTGGCCAGGCAGGACAGCTTTTCCAGGGCAAACTCGGCCAGTTGAGGCCACAAATCCAGTTTGGCTACCCAGTAGTCCAGCGGATCATTATTGATGGCTGGCAGGGTGCACTCCAAGTATGCCACCACCTGCTGGTTCAGGTTCTGCTCTATGTCTAGCTGCTGGTGAGTAGTTTATTCACTAGGCGGGTGAAGAAAGCTGCTCATCAGCGAATGTAGACTCAGGCTGTTGCTGATGGAGCTGGTACTGCTGCTGCCACCCCACTCCTCCCCAGCAGCCATGGCAGTGAAACGTGATTGCAAAGGGCCCCCCAGACCTGCGAAGGATGGATGATGGCACAGATAGGCAGGGGCCAACTGACTACATAGGATGTCTCTATAGTAGTTCATTTTGTCCTCTCCCTCTCAGTGGGTGTAAAAAAGGCCCCTATTTTGGACCGGTAGCGAGGGTCCAACAAGGTGGGGAGTCAGAAGTCATCCCTTTGCCAAATGCTGACAATTCGGCTGTCACTGCGCAAGCAAGTGAGCATGCATAAGGCCACTTGTACAAGTGACTCGGAGGGACTCCTTGCCTCCATCTCCACTGCATACTGCATCGATGTGTCTGGGTCCTCTACATTGTCTTTCTCAATAGTTAATCAACCTTATGGATCCTACACTTAGGTAAGATAATACCTTCACTGGACCACTCCACAATTATAATATACTTTAATATGAAAAAGGAGTCAATGTACATTTTTATTGGTACATCATAAAAAAATGAAAAATGAAAAAAGCATGCAAGTAGGGGATACAAAAAAATACACACATGCCACTATATTGCACTTAACAAATATATAAAATTGTTATGCAGCACCCCAATCCTACTGTGTAGTGCCAGTATATTTGTTTTGAAATATATATAACCCAGGAGCATCCTTAAATTCAGAGCATGGTGCCTCTACAAACTTTGGTTCAGGATGGGTTAACTGCCTAATAATCCTTCCCCCAAATCAAATAATGCCTCTCAATAGTAAAATCGGTAATGTCAAAACTGACCACACCAAAAACGCAATAAATAGGAATTAATATTACTGACCAATACTAAGTTGGAGTAGCTGAATAATCTGGTATTTCTATCAAAGTACCTTTGTGCAAGTGGCAGGAGATCCTCAACGCACGTTTCGCGTTCCTAGCTTCGTCAGGAGGAGTGGTTATTCATGGGGATCCGCCTCATATTTAAATTGGGCCTAGACCAATAAGCTGCCCCATAGCACATCACATGATTTTCACAATCGCCATATTGCGGAGCATGACCCGTCCTCCCAGATGGAGAATAATTTGCTTCTCCCCCGCCCTCGAGACACGTGAGGGAGAGGCCGGTCAAGCGTCGTATGATGTAGACTGACGTCACCGGCACGCCGTCTCCATGGAGAAGGAAATAAGCGTCCCCTCTGGAAGGCTGTCATGCGCACTGGCGCAGGAAGTGGAATGATGTTAAAGCCGGTCTTAAGGTGAAAGTAGTTATTAATATATTATTGAAATTAATATTCCTAATGGGCAACATATTAAAAGACCTCTCTAGACGGGACAAAATCAATATAAAATATATATCACAACTGCTAGAATAAATACAAGTGACTTGTAAGTCAGCTCTTATTATTTATGTGCCGATACTATCTACCATTATAAAGTGCCTTAATTACAGTACTAATAAAATACTAAAAGACCTCTCTGCACAGGACAAAATCGATATAAAACATGTATCACAACTGCATCAATAAATGCAAGTGACTTGTGAATCTACTCCTATTATTTACGTGCCGATACTATCTACCATAATAAAGTGCCATAATTACTTACAATCCATAACTATATGGAATCAAAGTGTTTGGTGCAAAAACATTTAAACCCAATATGAGCTGTAATCATAAAATATGGAAAGAAGTGATCTGTATTATTAATTGATAAAACTTAACTTTGAATATTAATCTGTTGGATAAAAAATTACCCCTCAAAAGTAGTAAAAGATACAACTCATATAGCAATCCGCATCGTGTAGAGCTTATGTGGAAGTAAGTCACCAGCTTATGATAAAGGGAGATACAGTCATGTGAAAAAATTAGGACACCCTTTGAAAGCATGTGGTTTTTTGTAACATTTTTAATAAATGGTTATTTCATCTCCGTTTCAAAAATACAGAGAGATTAAAGTAATCCAACTAAACAAAGAAAACTGAAGAAAAGTCTTTTCAAGATCTTCTGTAAATGTCATTCTACAAAAATGCCTATTCTAACTGAGGAAAAAGATAGGACACCCTCACATGTATTCCCTCTTAAATTGGCTCAGATCTCACACAGGTATATCACACCAGGTGCACATAATTAGTAGATCGTTACTCTGCATGTTGAATGAGGCTTGCCCTATTTAAACCTCAGACATTTAGTTTGGTGTGCTCCTGACTGTTGAAGTGAGAGTGAGCACCATGGTGAGAGCAAAAGAGCTGTCAGAGGACTTCAGAAAAAAGATTGTAGCAGCCTATGAGTCTGGGAAGGGATTTAAAAAGATCTCAAAAGATTTTGAAATCAGCCATTCCACTGTCCGGAAGATAGTCTACAAGTGGAGGGCTTTCAAAACAACTGCCAACATGCCCAGGACTGGTCGCCCCAGCAAGTTCACCCCAAGAGCAGACCGCAAGATGCTAAAAGAGGTATCCAAAAACCCTAAAGTGTCATCTCGAGAACTACAGCAGGCTCTGGCTACTGTTGATGTAGAAGTACATGCCTCTACAATCAGAAAGAGACTGTACAAGTTTAACTTGCATGGGAGGTGTGCAAGGAGGAAACCTTTGCTTTCCAAGAGAAACATCGAGGCCAGACTGACATTTGCCAGCGATAAAGTTGACAAAGACCAGGACTTCTGGAATAATGTTCTTTGGACAGATGAGTCCAAAATTGAATTATTTGGACACAACAGCAGAGGACATGTTTGGCGTAAACCAAACACAGCATTCCAAGAAAAGAACCTCATACCAACTGTGAAGCATGGAGGTGGAAGTGTCATGGTTTGGGGCTGCTTTGCTGCAGCAGGACCTGGTCAGCTCACCATCATAGAATCCACGATGAATTCTACTGTGTATCAGAAGGTGCTTGAAGAACATGTGAGACCATCAGTTAGAAAATTAAAGCTGAAGCGGAACTGGACCATGCAACATGACAATGACCCAAAACATACTAGTAAATCAACCAAAGATTGGCTGAAAAAGAAGAAATGGAGAGTCCTGGAATGGCCAAGTCAAAGTCCAGATTTGAATCCCATTGAGATGCTGTGGGGTGACTTGAAAAGGGCTGTACGTGCAAGAAACCCCTCAAACATCTCACAGCTGAAAAAGTTCTGCATTGAGGAGTGGGGTAAAATTTCCTCAGACCGATGTCGAAGACTGGTAGATGGCTACAAGAACCGTCTCACTGCAGTTATTTCAGCCAAAGGAGGTAACACTCGCTATTAGGGGCAAGGGTGTCCTATCTTTTTCCTCAGTTAGAATAGGCATTTTTGTAGAATGACATTTACAGAAGATCTTGAAAAGACTTTTCTTCAGTTTTCTTTGTTTAGTCGGATTACTTTAATCTCTCTGTATTGTTGAAACGGAGATGAAATAACCATTTATTAAAAATGTTACAAAAAACCACATGCTTTCAAAGGGTGTCCTAATTTTTTCACAAGACTGTATATCACTTCAACAGGCAGGATAAGAGTGCACGGCGGCACTCAAAAAATTTATAAAACTGTTTGTGCGACCGCTCTGTCGAATGGTTCTTGTAGTACAGCAATTACCTGTCGGACCCTCGATGTCACAGGAAGGGATCCGGACTAGAACTCCCTATAAATGCCCTAAAGGGGGTCCTACGCTGGCCCTAAAGGCCTAACCACTGTACACCCACTAGAACAAGGGTGCCCTGTCCGGAACCTAACCCTGGAATTGAAGACCCTAGTTTGCCCTCTCCTAAAAGATCCCTACACGTATGTTTTGCTTACAGATGAGAGTAAAGCTCATCAGGGGAAACAACAGGGAGCTAGGCAAATTAATATCCCAGAGTGCACACACAACGATTAGAGTTGAGCGAACCCGAACTGTAAAGTTCGGGTTCGTACCGAACTTTAGGGTTTTCGGGACCCAGACCCGAACATTTACGTAAAAGTCTGGGTTCGCTGTTCGGCGATTTTTAAGGCGCTTTTTGAAAGGCTGCAAAGCAGCCAATCAACAAGCGTCATAATACTTGCCCCAAAAGGCCATCACAGCCATGCCTACTATTTGCATGGCTGTGATTGGCCAACTGCAGCATGTGACCCAGCCTCTATTTAAGCTGGAGTCACGTAGCGCTGCCCGTCACTCTGCTCGGATTAGTGTAGGGAGAGGCTGCAGCTGCTGTGAGGGAGAGATCAGGGAGAAATCTTATCAAGAACTGGTTTATGTACTCAGCGATCTACAGAAAAAGTGTTTTGTGGGTGCAGTGCACAATTTTTTTAAGCCTGCCCTGAGCCAACTACTGCTGAAAACGAACTTTTTTTCAATATACTTTTTTCAATACTTTTATATCAATACATGATCGGCAGCCATTTTATGCAACAATAGTGCACCAGCATAGGCTATCTGTAAGTCCAGAAATACAGCTTTGGCATACTCGGGTAAAAAAAAACCTCTAATATACTGCACATCTGGGATTACACGTGCATAAGTCACTGTCACATTTAGGACAGAAATACAGATTATTGGTTAGGGTGAAAAAACCCTCTAATATACTGCACATCTGGGATAACACGTGCATAAGTGACTGTCACATTTAGGACAAAAATACAGCTTTTTGGTTAGGGTGAAAAAACCCTCTAATATACTGCACATCTGGGATTACACGTGCATAAATCACTGTCACATTTAGGACAGAAATACAGCTTTTTGGTTAGGGTGAAAAAACCCTCTAATATACACTGCGTGCAGAATTATTAGGCAAATGAGTATTTTGACCACATCATCCTCTTTATGCATGTTGTCTTACTCCAAGCTGTATAGGCTCGAAAGCCTACTACCAATTAAGCATATTAGGTGATGTGCATCTCTGTAATGAGAAGGGGTGTGGTCTAATGACATCAACACCCTATATTAGGTGTGCATAATTATTAGGCAACTTCCTTTCCTTTGGCAAAATGGGTCAAAAGAAGGACTTGACAGGCTCAGAAAAGTCAAGAATAGTGAGATATCTTGCAGAGGGATGCAGCACTCTTAAAATTGCAAAGCTTCTGAAGCGTGATCATCGAACAATCAAGCGTTTCATTCAAAATAGTCAACAGGGTCGCAAGAAGCGTGTGGAAAAACAGAGGCGCAAAATAACTGCCCATGAACTGAGAAAAGTCAAGCGTGCAGCTGCCAAGATGCCACCAGTTTGGCCATATTTCAGAGCTGCAACATCACTGGAGTGCCCAAAAGCACAAGGTGTGCAATACTCAGAGACATGGCCAAGGTAAGAAAGGCTGAAAGACGACCACCACTGAACAAGACACACAAGCTGAAACGTCAAGACTGGGCCAAGAAATATCTCAAGACTGATTTTTCTAAGGTTTTATGGACTGATGAAATGAGAGTGAGTCTTGATGGGCCAGATGGATGGGCCCGTGGCTGGTTTGGTAAAGGGCAGAGAGCTCCAGTCCGACTCAGACGCCAGCAAGGTGGAGGTGGAGTACTGGTTTGGGCTGGTATCATCAAAGATGAGCTTGTGGGGCCTTTTCGGGTTGAGGATGGAGTCAAGCTCAACTCCCAGTCCTACTGCCAGTTTCTGGAAGACACCTTCTTCAAGCAGTGGTACAGGAAGAAGTCTGCATCCTTCAAGAAAAACATGATTTTCATGCAGGACAATGCTCCATCACACGCGTCCAAGTACTCCACAGCGTGGCTGGCAAGAAAGGGTATAAAAGAAGAAAATCTAATGATATGGCCTCCTTGTTCACCTGATCTGAACCCCATTGAGAACCTGTGGTCCATCATCAAATGTGAGATTTACAAGGAGGGAAAACAGTACACCTCTCTGAACAGTGTCTGGGAGGCTGTGGTTGCTGCTGCACGCAATGTTGATGGTGAACAGATCAAAACACTGACAGAATCCATGGATGGCAGGCTTTTGAGTGTCCTTGCAAAGAAAGGTGGCTATATTGGTCACTGATTTGTTTTTGTTTTGTTTTTGAATGTCAGAAATGTATATTTGTGAATGTTGAGATGTTATATTGGTTTCACTGGTAAAAATAAATAATTGAAATGGGTATATATTTGTTTTTTGTTAAGTTGCCTAATAATTATGCACAGTAATAGTCACCTGCACACACAGATATCCCCCTAAAATAGCTAAAACTAAAAACAAACTAAAAACTACTTCCAAAAATATTCAGCTTTGATATTAATGAGTTTTTTGGGTTCATTGAGAACATAGTTGTTGTTCAATAATAAAATTAATCCTCAAAAATACAACTTGCCTAATAATTCTGCACTCCCTGTAGTGCACATCTGGGATTACACGTGCATAAGTCACTGTCACATTTAGGACAGAAATACAGCTTTTTGGTTAGGGTGAAAAAACCCTCTAATATACTGCACATCTGGGATTACACAAGCATAAGTGACTGTCACATTTAGGACAGAAATACAGCTTTTTGATTAGGGTGAAAAAACCCTCTAATATACTGCACATCTGGGATTACACGTGCATAAGTCACTGTCACATTTAGGACAGAAATACAGCTTTTTTGTTACTGTGGTGAAAAAAGCCTCTAATATACTGCACATCTGGGATTAGACAAGCATCAGTGACTGTCACATTTAGGTTAGAAATACGGCTTTTTGGTTACTGGGGTGAAAAAACCCTCTGATATCCTCCACATCTGAGATAAGACGTGCATAAGTGAGTGTCACATTTAGGCCACAAATACCGCTGTCATATAGAGTTTTAAAAAAAAAATAGAGTGCAATACCCTACATCAGGGTTTATATTGGCGGTTAATTATTTTTAGCATACTTAACCACTTTTTACTTTGCTTTGTGAACGCTATGAGGCAAACATCTAATAAGGGACGCGGTCATGGTCCTGGTGGTGGTGTTGGTAGAGCTTCTGGTGCAGGGAGAGGACGTGGCCTTCTACCACAGCTACACGTCCTACTGAACCTACTACCTCAGGTCCCAGTAGCTGCCAGAATCTACTGCGATATTTGGCCGTGCCTAATGCCGTTCTAAGGATGTTAAGGCCTGAGAAAGTACAGGCGCTAGTCAATTGGGTGTCCGACAGTGGATCCAGCACGTTCACATTATCTCCCACCCAGTCTTCTGCAGAAAGAGCACAGGTGGTGCCTGAAACCCATGCCCATCAGTCTGTCACATCACCCCCGTGCATATCAGGGAACCTCAAGTCATGCAGCAGTCTCTTATGCTGCTTGAAGACTCTGCTGGCTGGGTTTCCCAAGGGCATCCACCTAGCCCTTCCCCAGGGGTGGAAGACATAGAATGCACTGACGCACAACCACTTATGTTTCCTGATGAGGACATGGGAATACCACCTCAGCACGTCTCTGATGATGACGAAACACAGGTGCCAACTGCTGCATCTTTCTGCAGTGTGCAGACCGAAAAGGAGGTCAGGGAGGAAGACTGGGTGGAAGACAATGCAGGGGACAATGAGGTCCTAGACCCCACATGGAATAAAGGTCGTGCCACTGACTTTCAGAGTTTGGATGGAGGAAGAGGCAGTGGTGAGACCGAGCCAACAGCCTAGCAAAAACGGGAGCAGTGTGCAAAAGCAGAGCATCTATCGCCAAAACAGTTTGCCTGCTACTGGCCACCGTCAACAGGGACCAAGCACACCAAAGGCAGCTTCAAGGAGTTCCCTGGCATGGCACGGGCTGCAGTGGAGTAAGCACCTTCAAAACCAAGAATGGGCTCAGGCTCCTGCTCCCTCTTCTGCTGCTGCCTCGGCCTCTTCCTCCGCCTCTGGAGGAATGTTGGCACCTGCCGCCCAGCAAACGGAGGATGTGCCACCCACAACACCACCTCCATCACCAAGCATCTCCACCATGTCACACGGAAGCGTTCAGCTCTCCATCTCACAAACCTTTGAGAGAAAGCGTAAATTCCCACCTAGCCACCCTCGATCCCTGGCCCTGAATGCCAGCATTTCTAAACTACTGGCCTTTGAAATGCTGTCATTCAGGCTGGTGGAGAGAGACCGCTTCAAACAGCTCATGTCGCTTGCTGTCCCACAGTATGTCGTTCCCAGCCGCCACTACTTCTACAGGAGAGCCGAGCCTTCCCTGCACAACCAAGTATCGGATAAAATCAAGTGAGCACTGCGCAACGCCATCTGTGGCAAGGTCCACCTAACCACAGATACGTGGACCAGTAAGCACGGCCAGGGAAGCTATATCTCCCTAACTGCACACTGGGTAAATGTAGTGGCGGCTGGGCCCCAGGCGGAGAGCTGTTTGGTGCACGTCCTTCCGCCGCCAAGGATTGCAGGGCATCATTCTTTGCCTCCTGTTGCCTCCTCTTCCTACTCGGCTTCCTCTTCTACCACCTCCTCATCCGATCAGCCACAGACCTTCACTACCAACTTCAGCACAGCCAGGGGTAAACGTCAGCAGGCTGTTCTGAAACTGATGTGTTTGGGGGACAGGCCACACACCGCGCAGGAGTTGTGGCGGGGTATAGAACAAACGACGAGTGGTTGCTGCCAGTGAGCCTCAAGCCCGGCCTGGTGGTGTGCGATAATGGGCGAAATCTCGTTGCAGCTCTAGGACTAGCCGGTTTGACGCACATCCCTTGCCTGGTGCATGTGCTGAATTTGGTTGTGCAGAAATTCATTCACAACTACCCCGACATGTCAGAGCTGCTGCATAAAGTGCGGGTCGTCTGTGCGCGCTTCCGGCGTTCTCATCCTGCCACCACTCGGCTGTCTGCTCTACAGCGTAACTTCAGCCTTGCCGCTCACCGCCTCATATGCGACGTGCCCACCAGGTGGAACTCCACCTTGCACATGCTGGAGAGACTGTGCGAGCAGTAGCAGGCCATAGTGGAGTTTCAGCTGCAGCACGCACGGGTCAGTCGCACTGCGGAACAGCACCACTTCACCACCAATGACTGGGCTCCATGCGAGACCTGTGTGCCCTGTTGTGCTGTTTCGAGTACTCCACCAACATCGCCAGTGGCGATGACGCCGTTATCAGCGTTACAATACCACTTTTATGTCTCCTTGAGAAAACACTTAGGGCGATGATGGAAGAGGATGTGGCTCAGAAAGAGGATATTTGCAACAGCAGAGCCCAGGTACAAATTTGGCCAGCCAGGGCCCACTACTGGAGGATGAGGAGGAGGAGGAGGATGGGGATAAAGCATGTTCACAGCGGGGTGGCATCCAACGCAGCTCGGGCCCATCACTGGTGCGTGGCTGGGGGGATACGGAGGATGCAGAATATACGTTCCCCACAGAGCCTGGCACACATGAGCGACTACATGCTGCAGTGTCTGCGCAATGACTGCAGAGTTGCCCATTACAAAGACAATGTGCCGTTCTTAATTCCCTCACTGGAGCGTGATCGGAAGATGCGCGACAACAGGCATTCCCGACTGACGCCAGGGGACAAGTGGAACCACAAGGCGAAGGCAGGGGAGGAGGAAGAGGTCGCCAACGCAGCTGTGTCAGCGCCAGAACCTCAGAAGGCAGGGTTAGAATGGCCGACATGTGGAAAAGCTTTGTCACCTCGCCGCAACAACCGGCCCCAACTGCTGATATGGAGCGTGTCAGCAGGAGGCAGCATTTGAACAACATGGTGGAACTGTACCTGTGCACACACCTACACGTACTGACTGATGGTTCTGCCCCATTCAACTTCTGAGCTTGCCCTGTATGCCTTGGAGGTGCTGGCCTACCCTGCAGCCAGTGTACTCTCTGAACGTAGCCAGTGTACTCTCTGAACGTGTATTTAGCATGGCAGGAGGCGTCATTACAGACAGACGCAGCCGCCTGTCCACAGCCAACGTGGACAAGCACACGTTCATTAAAATGAACTAGGCTTGGATCCCACAAGACTTGTCTGTACCTTGTGCAGAATAGACATTTATACCACCATCAAACATACATTCTTGTACTCAAGTCAAGTGCAATGATTCTTTGTTTTATTTTTTTTTATTTGTCCCAATATTTTGGGGGCTACCTACCCCAATAAAAAATTTAAAAAAACATTGTTGGCTACCTGTTCCTCCCCCATTGCTGCCTCCACCTACAACACCACATTCACCGCCTCCTCAACCTCCGACTCCATATCCACCTCCTTCTCTGAGTTGCAGGTTAATAATTTGCAATTTTTAGTTATTTTATTTCATTTTAAGTTATTTCCCTATCCACATTTGTTTGCAGAGCAGTTGTCATGCTCTTAAGCACATTTTACTGCCATTTATATCCCTCTAGCCTTTTCAAGGACTAATTTAGAGCCATTTTAATTCAACAAAGTGCCAATTTTAGTGCCCTAAATTGAAAAAATTCTTATTTTCAATTGTCGGGTGACATTTTACTATTTTTGGCATATACAAACCCCTGCTGTGCCTGGGTGACAGGGGCCTAAATCTCTAAAAATCCTCTGTTGTATTGCTGGGTGACATGAACCCACTTTTGCCGTGAATGAACCCCTGCTCTGCATTGCTGACAGGGGCCTAAATCTCTCAAAATCCTCTGTTGTATTGCTGGGTGACATGAACCCCCTTTTGCCGTGAATGAACCCCTGCTGTGCTTGGGTGACAGGGGCCTAAATCTCTCAAAATCCTCTGTTGTATTGCTGGGTGACATGAACCCCCTTTTGCCGTGAATGAACCCCTGCTGTGCTTGGGTGACAGGGGCCTAAATCTCTCAAAATCCTCTGTTCTATTGGTGGGTGACATGATCCCCGTTTTGCCGTGAATGAACCCCTGCTGTGCCTGGGTGACAGGGGCCAAAATCTCTCAAAATCCTCTGTTGTATTGCTGGGTGACATGAACCCCCTTTTGCCGTGAATGAACCCCTGCTCTTCATTGCTGACAGGGGCCTAAATCTCTCAAAATCCTCTGTTCTATTGCTGAGTGACATGATCCCCCTTTTGCCGTGAATGAACCCCTGCTGTGCCTGGGTGACTTCGCCCTAAATCTCTCAAAATCCTCTGTTGTATTGCTGGGTGACATGAACCCCCTTTTTCCGTGAATGAACCCCTGCTGTGCCTGGGTGACAGGGGCCTAAATCTCTAAAAATCCTCTGTTCTATTGGTGGGTGACATGATCCCCCTTTTGCCGTGAATGAACCCCTGCTGTGCCTGGGTGACAGGGGCCTATATCTCTCAAAATCCTCTGTTGTATTGCTGGGTGACATGAACCCCCTTTTGTCGTGAATGAACCCCTGCTCTGTATTGCTGACAGGGGCCTAAATCTCTCAAAATCCTCTGTTCTATTGGTGGGTGACATGATCCCCCTTTTGCCGTGAATGAACCCCTGCTGTGCCTGGGTGACAGGGGCCTATATCTCTCAAAATCCTCTGTTGTATTGCTGGG
This sequence comes from Bufo bufo, assembly GCF_905171765.1. NCBI lineage: Eukaryota > Metazoa > Chordata > Amphibia > Anura > Bufonidae > Bufo > Bufo bufo. The sequence goes on along the minus strand of NC_053396.1, from coordinate 144,194,480 downwards.
TGACATGAACCCCCTTTTGCCGTGAATGAACCCTTGCTCTGCATTGCTGACAGGGGCCTAAATCTCTCAAAATCCTCTGTTGTATTGCTGGGTGACATGAACTCCCTTTTGCCGTGAATGAACCCCTGCTGTGCTTGGGTGACAGGGGCCTAAATCTCTCAAAATCCTCTGTTCTATTGGTGGGTGACATGATCCCCCTTTTGCCGTGAATGAACCCCTGCTGTGCCTGGGTGACAGGGGCCTATATCTCTCAAAATCCTCTGTTGTATTGCTGGGTGACATGAACCCCCTTTTGCCGTGAATGAACCCCTGCTCTTCATTGCTGACAGGGGCCTAAATCTCTCAAAATCCTCTGTTCTATTGCTGAGTGACATGATCCCACTTTTGCCGTGAATGAACCCCTGCTGTGCCTGGGTGACTTGGGCCTAAATCTCTCAAAATCCTCTCTTGTATTGCTGGGTGACATGATCCCCCTTTTGCTGTGAATGAACCCCTGCTGTGCCTGGGTGACAGGGGCCTAAATCTCTCAAAATCCTCTGTTGTATTGCTGGGTGACATGAACCCCCTTTTGCCGTGAATGAACCCCTGCTCTTCATTGCTGACAGGGGCCTAAATCTCTCAAAATCCTCTGTTCTATTGCTGAGTGACATGATCCCCCCTTTTGCCGTGAATGAACCCCTGCTGTGCCTGGGTGACTTGGGCCTAAATCTCTCAAAATCCTCTCTTGTATTGCTGGGTGACATGATCCCCCTTTTGCTGTGAATGAACACCTGCTGTGCCTGGGTGACAGGGGCCTAAATCTCTCAAAATCCTCTGTTGTATTGCTGGGTGACATGAACCCCCTTTAGCCGTGAATGAACCCCTGCTCTGCATTGCTGACAGGGGCCTAAATCTCTCAAAATCCTCTGTTGTATTTCTGGGTGACATGAACCCCCTTTTGCCGTGAATTAACCCCTGCTCTGCATTGCTAACAGGGGCCTAAATCTCTCAAAATCCTCTGTTCTATTGCTGGGTGACATGATCCCCCTTTTGCCATGAATGAACCCCTGCTGTGCCTGGGTGACAGGGGCCTAAATCTCTCAAAATTCTCTGTTGTATTGCTGGGTGACATGAACCCCCTTTTGCCGTGAATGAACCCCTGTTGTGCCTGGGTGACTGCAGCCTAAATCTCTCAAAATCCTCTGTTGTATTGCTGGGTGACATGATCCCCCTTTTGCCGTTAATGAACCCCTGCTGTGCCTGGGTGACAGGGGCCTAAATCTCTCAAAATCCTCTGTTGTATTGCTGGGTGACATGATCCCCCTTTTGCCGTGAATGAACCCCTGCTGTGCCTGGGTGACAGGGGCCTAAATCTCTCAAAATCCTCTGTTGTATTGCTGGGTGACATGAACCACCTTTTGCCATGAATGAATCCCTGCTCTGCATTGCTGACAGGGAACTAAATTTAGTGAAAACATCTGTTACTGATAGGAAGATGCGCGACTACAAGCGCACGCTGATGATAGCATTCCCACCTGACTGCGGGGGCACAGTGGAAGCACAAGGCGAAGGCAGAGGAGGAGGAAGAGGTCGCCAACGCAGCTGGGGCACCACCAGCACCTGAGAAGGCAGGGTTGGCATGGCCAAAATGTGGAAAAGCTTTGTCAGCCTTGGAGGTGCTGACCTGCCCTGCAGCCAGTGTATAGTGTGAACATGTGTTTAGTATGGCAGAGAGCATTATCACAGGCCGCAGCCAATGTGGACAAGCTTACGTTTATTAAAATGAACCAGGCATGGATCCCACAGGACTTGTCCGTACCTTGTGCAGAATAGACATTTATACCAGCCTCAACCATCCATTCTTGTACTCAAGTGCACTTATTCTTAGTTTTATTTTGTTATATGTCCCAATATTTTGGGAGATACCCCAATTTAAAAATAAAAAATAACACAAATCAGTGTTGGCTACCTATTCCTCCTTCACCGCCGCTTCCACCTACACCGCCACATCAACCTACACCGCCACATACACCAATCCACCACCTCCTCAACCTCTTACTCCTAGATCCAGATTGTTATTTTTAATTTTTCTGTATTTTATGTTATTTTAAGTCATTTCCCTATCCACATTTGTTTGCAGAACAGTTGTCATGCTCTTAAGCACATTTTGATGCCTTTTGCAGCCCTCTAGCCCTTTCCAGCACTATTTTAGAGACATTTTTGTGCCCAAAAGTTCGGGTCCCCATTGACTTCAATGGGGTTCGGGGTCAAGTTCGGGTCAAGTTCGGGTCCCGAACCCGAACTTTTTTTTCAAGTTCGGCCGAACCTGCCGAACCTGAACATCCCGGTGTCCGCTCAACTATAACAGCGATATTAACTGTGCACTTTGGATAAACTGGTTATAAGTCCAGAGAACTGATATGGCTCAGGTGGCAAATAACCAGTGAGAAGGAGAGGATGAGAGGGTAGTAGATAAATAACCCCCTTCCTCCTATTAAGAGAGTTACGGTCTTTCTTGTTTCTTGGGCCTGATACCATCTCCTCCTCTCCTACTGTGCACTCTGGGATATTCATTTGCCTAGCTCCCTGTTGTTTCCCCTGATGAGCTTTACTCTCATCTGTAAGCAAAACATAAGTGTAGGGATCTTTTAGGAGAGGGCAAACTAGGGTCTTCAATTCCAGGGTTAGGTTCCGGACGGGGCACCCTTGTTCTAGTGGGTGTACCGTGGTTAGGCCTTCAAGGCCAGCGTAGGACCCCTTTTAGGGTATTTATAGGGAGTTCTAGTCCGGATCCCTACTCGTGTGCAGCACATCACTCCAAACCATCAAAGACTCGGGACATCGAGGGTCCGAGAGGTAATTGCTGTACTACAAGAACCATTCGACGGAGCGGTTGGACAAACGGTTTTATCAATTTTTTGAGTGCTGCCGTGCACTCTTATCCTACCTGTTGAAGTGATATGTCTCCCTTTATCATAAGCTGGTCACTTACTTCCACATAAGCTCTACATATTGTGGATTATTATATGAGTTGTATCTTTTATTAATTTTGAGGGGTAATTTTTTATCTAATAGATTTATAATAAAAGTTAAGTTTTATCAATTAATAATTAAAGATCACTTCTTTCAATATTTTTTGACTAATATTGGTGGTCCTCATAAATACATTCATCTGTAATCTAACTTTGTGAGCTGTAATCATCACTAAATTTGGGCACAAAGTGAAAAGTGCTTATACAAGTGTTAAATAAATGTTTAAAAAGATGAATTCATAAAAATATTGAAATGTGATCATTTCATATTATGGTGCGCTCTTGAGACAAAATAAATATTTCCCTGAAAAGGTCCATGATATTTCAAATTTTGTTTCATTGGTTACGTGTTTTTTCATCCCAACAAGAAAAGAATTTCCATCGATTGCTGTCCTTTTCTCCATATTCAGATGGCTTCTGATATGCTATGGGTGTATTTTTCCCAACCTAAATAGATAGAAAACAAGAGAGAAACAGATCAATATACAATATTAAAATATATTAAAAATTTGCTTTAAAAACATATTATTACCCTAGGGTAACAGTTCCCCATAGAATGATATTACAAAAAGGCGCTAAATCCTAAATTCTCGTTAAAGGGAACCTGTCATCTCTAAAAACCATCCAAAGCCGCCAGCAGTACCTGAGAGTAGCCAGCAGCGTGTTTCCGACTATCGTTTTCTTCCTGAAGGCAGATGAAGCAAAAGCTTAGAAAACATTCTTTTATTTCCTGCCCGCGTGATTTCCTAGTCATGCTTGAAGTCAAGGGGGCAGTGGCCTCCTTGCTTCAAGTCAAAGTAACCGCGCCTCCTTCCCTGCCCCTTCGCTGTGACTGACAGAGCTTATGCACAAGAGTTTGGCTGCCTTTGCCGAACAGCCGGCTGTCAGTCACAGGCGAAGGGGCAGGGAAGGGGACGCGGTTACCTTGACTTGAAGCAAGGAGGCCGCTGCCCCCTTGACTTCAAGCATGACTAGAAAATCATGCGGGCAGGGGATAAAAGAAAATTTTCCCTGCTTTTTCTTCATCTGCCTTCAGGAAGAAATCAATCATCGGAAACACGCTGCTGGCGGCTTGCGATGGTTTTTGGAGGTGACAGGTTCCCTTTAAGCCCTTTCTTTCCTCTGTCACAGGGGCATCTCGCATAATAGATTACTACCGTGGATGTACAAGAGATATAATATAGGATTTCATAAGTTTTTTTTCTTATCAATATCCGTAAAGTCATTAGATCTATCTATATTCTTGCAAGCCTTACACGAACCACATGGGTAAGAACCCGTTCTTTGTCTCCCTTCTCTTTGTTTTTGACCTGGTAAATAATGGCTGTGTACCAGTATGTATTTCAGATCTTTTGAACGCCGGGCAGTTAATAATGGTCTCTCTATAATTAGATGTTTCAATTTATTATCTGCTTTTAATATTTGTTTTTTATATTTAATATTTGTTTTTTTAATGTTTAATTGATTTGTGACCATTGTTTGTTATAATTGGTAATAAATCTGATTTCATTTCCCTCTTTTTCCTTTTCACTGGGGCACAATAATTTCTCTAGATTTTTGTTTGGCTGTTCTGATCCCTTTGTTAATCTGGCTATTACTATAGCCCCTCGCTGGTAATCTCCTTCTCAAATCAAATGTACGTCTTTGATATTGAGCTTCATCAGAGCAGATTCTTTTTAATCTCAGGAACTGACCTGTTGGAATGCCATCTTTGGTGGATCTGGGATGGGTGAAATCAGCATGTAATAATGCATTAACTGCTGTCCCTTTTCTGTGAATATTGGTCTCTAGATTTCCATTTAGGCCGACTTTTATCTTTAGGTCCAAGAAGTCCACTTCTTTGGTCGCCTGGAAGGTAAGTTTTATATTTAAATTATTACTGGTAAGTGACTTCATAGATAGGCTTAAATCTTCCATAGTTCCTTACCACAGAAATAAAATATCATGTATAAAGCGCATCCAGTTATGCACTTATGGAAGATATCTCTCTCCCAGGCCCCAAAAAACTGATTGGCATAAGACAGGGCACAGGTGGCCACTCCTTGATTTGGAGGTAATATTTATCATTAAAAATGAAAAAGTTATGTTTCAAAACGAAATCCAATAAATCCAAAATCAGATTGTTGAAGTCCTGTTCACAATTATTACCTTTCAAAAAGGCTGCTACTGCTCGGAGTCCATCCTCATGTCTTATGCTGGTGTAAAGTGATTTCACATCAGCTGTTACAATAATAATTTCTTATTTGAATATTTTCTAATCTATTCAGCGCCGCTGTTGTGTCCTGTATGAAAGAGGGCAGAGTTGCCACTAATGATTTGAGATGGAAATCAATGAATTTGCTAATATTTTCACACAATCCATCATTACCTGCCACAATTGGTCTTCCCAGTGGGTCTGCAAGATTCTTTTGTATTTTTGGAATTATGTAAAAATTTGGTATTCTGGGATGAGGCATTAACAACACATCCTTGACCTTCTTTGGAATGATGTTCTCGTCATATGCCTGTTCTAATATATTATTAAGTTCCTTTTGAAAAACCAAGAGTGGATTATTGGCCAATTTACCATAACACATTTTATCTTTCAATAGTTTGTAAACTTGTTTCTCATACATATTGACCAGCCAAATCACGACATTTCCTGCCTTGTCCGCCTGTTTGATTACTACCACGTTTAATTTTTTTAGATCCTCTAGGGCTTTGAACTTGGGTTTCCTAAAAATGTTTTTGCCTTGTCTTTTATCTAATTTGCATCACTGACCAATTTTACAAAAATATCAATGGCTGGACATAGATTAAACTGTGGTAAAGTTTGTGATTTTTTTCATTATTTCCTTTGATATAAATCTTACCTTTTCGTTATTTTTGTTTTCATTGGCCAGGTCTTCAAGTATTTTCAAAGCTTCCCTTTTTGTTAATTGTTTAGTAGATAAATGTACTGTATTACCTGTAAAGCATCTTCTTTCCCTTTCTTGGTCTTGTAATCCATTTTATTTTCCATTTTTCGTTTACAGATTTGATTTTTATTTGTCCAATTCATTCTTGCTTTTCCTGATCTCAAAACCACATCCTTACTATCTCTAGAATGTATTTCTTGACTTGATCCCATTAAGGAAAAATAGGAAGTTCTTGACTGTGGGCCATCTCCTTCTGTCCTCAGGTGCCATTTGAAAACCCTTTTGTTGTTATAATCTGCAGCATCTCGTTGGAATTTTTTTATTTTCTGAGTTGTGATTTCTTTCTCCCATGTTGTATAATTTATATCCATCTCCTCTTTAAATTGTATAATATTTTCCATGGGTAGTTCTATTTCCAAATCTTTATACAGCAATTCAATTTCATTTTCCAACTATGCTAATTTCCTACCATTTGCTTCCATTATTATGTCAATAAATTCCATACCTGTCACCTATGTAGAAAAACCACCCATTTCGCTACACATTGCTTGTGCTCCAATGTCCTCCTCCTCTAGGTGCCACATCACCAGTCCCCTGACCAGTCAGATTTACCAGCATCTGTTCCAGGACATGAAGCAGTGGAATGACATTGTTCATCCCGTAGTCCTGACGACTGACAAATAACGTGGCCTCCTCAAAGAGCCTGAGCAATCGGCAAGTGTTATGCATGAGCTGCCACTGACTGACATTGAAGTTACACAGGGGAATACTCCTGTCCACTTGGATCATCAAGAAATCGTCTATGGCCTTTCTCTGTTCGTACAGTCGGTCCAACATATGGAGGGTGGGAACGTCGCATATCAGCCTATGTTGGGGGATGCCGTTCTGCAGATGCAGCTCAAGGAGGATGTGCTTTGTGGTATATGAGTGGCTAAAGTGCATGCAAAGTTTCCTGGCCATTTTTAGGATGACTTGTAGATGGGTGGAAGACTTCAGGAACTGCTTGACAACCAGATTGAACATGTGTGCCATGCAGGGCGCATGGTTCCGCCCTCCTTGACGCAGAGCCGACACCATGTTCTTCCCAATGTCAGTCACCATGGTTCCATTTTCAGTTGTCGTGGAGAAAGCCAGGATTCGATTTTATGATGAAGGACCCAGAGCAGTTCCTCCCCTATGTGACTCAGTTCGCCCAGGCAAACGAGGTGCAGAACAGCGTGACACCGCTGTGCCCTGTACATGTGGTATGCTGGAAAGGCACTGTGAATTGTCCCTGCTGTAGAGGCCGAGGACACGGTGGAGGATGAGGAGGCAGAGGCAGACTTTGTCGCAGGACCAACAGCGTGAGAACGTGGAGGCAGAAGCGGCGTCACCTAGCCAATTTGCTGGTTTGGCTGTGCAGGAACCACATTCACCCAGTGGGCCATAAAGGACATGTATTGTCCCTGACCGTAGTTACAGCTCCACACGTTGGCGCTGCATTGCACTTAGGCAGACACTGACAGGCTCAAGGTCTGGCCCACCTATTGTTCTACATGTGTGTGGAGGGCTGGTACTGCCTTTTTGGCAAAGAACTGATGGCTTGTGACTCTCCACCTCGGCTCTACACAAGCCATCAGTTCTCTGAAAGGTGCAGAGTCCACCACTTGGAAAGGGAGGGACTGCAGTACCAACAACTTGGACAGAAACATGTTCAGCTTCTGCGCCGTTGGATGAGTGCACGCATACTGTTGTCTCTTGGCAATCGCTTCGGTGATCGATTGCTGATGGAATGACTGACGAGGAGTAGCAGGGCTAAGAGCAGAAGCATCAGAACTGGCAGATGATCTGAAGGACAGACAGCTCCCTTCGGCTGAGGTGGTGGAGCCTTGACTGCCTGAAACCGGGTGCGTGCCACTGGGTGAGGCAGCGGTTGCTTCGGCAGGCTGGACCACCACATCAGAGCCACAGTTCTCCCAAGCCACTTTATGGTGACGTTGCATATGTTGACGAAGGGCTGTTTGGCACCCTGGCCACGCTTCGCCGCCTTCTCACAGATTCTACATATGGCCATGTTCACTTCCTCTGGTGGCTTAACAAAAAACTGCCACACCACCGATTAGGTGATTTTACCCCCAACACTACGCACTCACTGACTGCAACCGCTGCTGCCTCCGTGAACCCATGCACTGCTACCTCCCGGGCAGGTAGGCTACTCTGAAGCAGGTGGTCTACCCCGGGCATGTTTGGCTCCTGACCTCCAACTGCTGCCACCCTGCTGACTCCCGGGCACTCTAGCGACTTGCTGGCTCCGCCGCTGCCTCATGGGCAAGTGCCATCCTCTTCTCCCGATGATGATGAAGCCCTTACGTCACCCGGCTCCCAATTGCGATCGACTACATCATCATCGAGTACTGACTGCACGTCACTGATGTCCTCCTCAATGGTTTCTGAGCCAGGAGCCTGACCGCTCGCAACACCAGCTCCCATGCCACTCTTCTCATCACCACTTGCCCGCCTACCGTAGGCTTTGCAGTAGCTGCTGGCTGTCCTCTAGTAGCTTGTCCGCGCTGTCTAGTGGAGCTGAGCCCACAGCATACAATACTTCTCTGGCTGAGGGAACAGAAAAGGACAGAGGCAGGTTGATAAAAGGTGAGGGCACAGGGCCTGCTCCCAGGCCATGCCAACTAAGGGTTGTGTCTGACAAAACCCACTGACTCTTGGGTACGAGTGTCTGATGTCACTTGCAACGAAGTCGAAGATCGAGTCAAACATCCAAGAACCGCTGGGTTGCTAGTCACGACATGACCACAAGCTGACACTGGGAGCTCAGGCCTCTCGAAGTAACCCCTGCTGCCACGGCCCCTTACTCTGCTGCGACCTCTGCCTGCGCCAGAAACATTCAGGCCTCTGCCACTACCCTGTCCAGCGCCTGGCACTTCTCTGTCTGACATACTGTTAGATTAAATAAACAAATAAAAAGGAAATTAAAACACCCCAAAAAAGTCTGCAACTTTCTCACTTCACCACACAACGGCTAATAAGCCCTTCCCCCCCCCCACTAATACACACACAAAAGGGCTTTAAAACATATAACTTCACTGCTGAACAGCAAATATATATATTTTTTCCACTAATGCACGCCACAAAAGGCTTTAGAACATATAACTGCATCGATGAATGGCAAATATATTTTTCTTTTGCCACTAATACACGACAAAAAGGGCTGTAATTTTAGTACTTCACCACACAACGGCTACTAAGCCCTTTTTTTCCCACTAATACAAGCCAAAAAATGCTTTAGAACATATAACTGCACCGCACAAGGGCAAATAAGATGTAGAAATTTTTCCTTGTAATAAACCACGTTAATGGCTATAACACCCCAATAACAAGAACGGTTTGCTGGAATTACAGAGCTGTATAATGGCAATATGGATCCCCAGTCAGTGCAGCAAGGTGTAATCGGATTGTTCCTATTACCCATGCTGTAAACTCCCCCTACTGAACCCTGTTCAACATAAATGCTGTGGAATGATTCCTCTCTATCCTTTCCCTACACCTTTCTTTTTAATATCTTTTTATTATTTTCAAAGATAAACATATAGGGGATTACAAACAGTCTGTAAATCGAGCTATCAATGGTCTTCCTCCTTAATACATTGAATCATTACAGATGCATTATGAATAGTAACAGAGGTACTGTGCATACATGAATCATATCAAGAATCATATCAATCAATGAACCCTAGTCATCTAGAATAGATATATGGGACTTTTACGCCCGCAATGTGTAGTTAAACAAAGGTAATTAGTCTATTGACTTATATCAGGAGACAATATATGTAATATATGTATTGACCGATATGAGGCAATGACACCAACAGCAAGATACAATGATAAGAACAAAAAGGAACTTAACAGGTAAAGGTAGGGAAGAGAAGGGGGAGGGGGGGGGTACCCTTAATATAGCAAGAGCAAGATACACATGTGTCTGATGGAAGGGAAGTAGTCAACTACCTCCTACAGTCCATGGGAAATATCCTTTTAACTAGAGTCAGAGTATGTGGTCTGTCAGGTCTGGGCTGTAAATGGGGGTTAAGGTACAGGTAAAGGTAAAGAGGATCTCCAGTTGTGCCAAGGAGACCAGATTTTTTTGTATTTATGATGTGATCTCAATTCCCAGTGTGACAGTTCTTCAAGTCTGGAAATTGAGGCAACTTTGAGAAACCAGAGTGACTCGGGTATAGGGCCATGTGATTTCCAATTGGTAGCTATGATAATTCTGGCTGCTGCAATAAGTGGCCTTAGAAGACCCTTCTCTAAAAGGGATAATGAGCATGGCATAATGTTCAACAAGGCGGTCCTAGGGCAACTGACGATCCTCCTTGAGTCTTTTCTGTCTAAAATGCAATTAATGTGACTAAACACCCCATTCCAGAAAGTCTGAACATGTGGACAGGACCACCATATGTGCAAAAAGGTGCCTGAATGAGGTATTCAGGTCTCTTTCCCATTCCCTTAAGAAATAGAGAGGTTTTGGCGTGGTGCATAGAAGCAAGTTTTTGCTTATCGTGTGTGTGAGTTTTTTTGGAGTCTGAGTTTGAGAAACCAGTTTCTCAAACCAGGAGGGTTCTCTGGTTGTGTGATCTTGAGATAGAAATATTTTCAGTGCGTTTAGAATGATATTATGTTGGAGGTAGCTCAGTTTAGGAGTATCAAAGTGCTCTCTCATAGCTTGTAAGTTCAGTACCGCTCCGTCCGAGTCTAGGAGATCAGCTGGAGCCATATTGCTATTACGTATTGGAGCTGGCAACGCTGCAAATCCATCACCAGTTGCAATAAGGAGGTCACTAAGATTACTTAAGTGAGAAGGAAATTTAGAGCAAATGTCCCTTATGTACTTAATTTTCCAGACAGATAGTGTGGCCTGAACTAGTATATTGTCTTTACACACAACAGGGGTCTTCTGTGGGTCCGAGAGCACTAAACCTTTTAAGGGGAATTTGGTTAGTTCGTTCTCTAATGGGATCCAGGTTTTATGCTCAGGATGTCTCATCCAATCAATGATTCTGCCCAAATGAACAGCGGTGATATATTTATCCAATGAAGGGGCGCCTATCCCTCCCCTGGTTATGGGTAGTTTTAGAATATCATGTGAGATCCTTGGTCTTATATTACCCCAAATGTAGTTCGAGCAGATTTTCCTGAAGGAAGTCAAGAAGTGTTTTGGGATTTTAATTGGGAGTATTTGTATTAAATATGTGAGTTTAGGCAGAATTAGGGTATTAAACATATTTTTCCGTCCTAGCCAGGATATAAAGGTAGGTTTCCAAGAGTTCAAAATGTTAGGGATGGATTTTATAAGTGGAGTATAGTTTAAGGTAAATAAATTATTAAGGTCAGGAGAGATATTAACCCCTAAGAATTTCAGGGAGTTTCGAGTCCACTGGAAAGGTGAGTCTTTTTCTAGACGTTTAAGGGAATTGTGGGAGTATAGAATGCCCATTGCTTGCGACTTGGCGATATTAATTTTGAAGTTGGATATTTCCCCAAATCTATCTAGTGTCTCAAGTATAAGAGGGAAAGCTTGTTTCGGGTTTGAAATAACCAGCAGTAGATCATCGGCATATGCCGCTTGTTTTATTTCCAGGGCACCACATCTTAAGCCTTTTATGTCAGGATTCTGTCTTATAGCTTGTAACAGAGGTTCTATTGACAAAATAAATAATAAGGGAGATAAAGGGCATCCCTGTCTGGTTCCGTTACTAATATGTACCGCCCGGGATAGAGTGTCATTTACTTTTATGTACGCACGAGGGGATGCATACATAGTGAAAATGGCTTTGATAAACGTAATAGGGAATCCAAATTTCTCCAGAGTGCTGTTGATAAAGGGCCAGGCCACCCTATCAAAGGCCTTTTCGGCATCTGTCCCGAGCAGCACAATAGGGGTTTTATTATTTTTTGCTAGGGAGATAGTATTGATGATCTTGTACATGCCGTCTTTGCCCTCTCTGCCCATCACAAAGCCAGTCTGGTCCGGATTAATCAGATCTTGAAGAATAGGCTTTATTCTACCTGCCAAGATTCTAGCGTATATTTTCAGATCTAAATTTAATAGGGAGATGGGTCTGTAGCTTGAACAGAGGGTATGATCTTTTTGGGGCTTAGGTATTAGGGTGATATGTGCGCTTAAGGTTTGTGGAGTGAAGGGTGAACCCGTTAGAGCCGCATTGTATAACTGTGCCATACAAGGGACCAGTATATCCTTGAACGTTATATAATATAAGGCTGGAAGGCCGTCAGGTCCTGGGGATTTGCCTTTAGCAATTGATTTTAGAACCTCCATGATCTCTCCTTCAGAAATAGGGGCAGACAATCTTACCCTCTGGTCTTCACTGATTTTGGGAAGGTTAAGTCTACCCAGAAAGTCTGAGGTAAGTTTATTTTTGTCTTGTTTAGTTCTTTCAGTGTCTGTTGTATTAATATTGTATAATTCAGAGTAAAAGTCATGGAAGGCCTGTGCAATTGCAGAGTCATCTTTATGTAACGTTTTGTCGCATGTTCTAATACTGGCAATCCTGGATTTACGTTTCCGTTGGCGTAACATAGCAATCATAAATTTAGAAGATCTGTTACCATGTGCAAAGAATTTCTGTTTTAAGGCTAAATATAATTTTGCCGATTGAGCATTCAGATGGATTTTCAGCTCTTCTCTGACTTTGTTAAGTTTATCGAGGGTATCATTCTCCTTAAGGCGTTTATGGTGACACTCTAGATCAGATATTTTAGAGAGTAGTTCCTTTGTCTTTTTCTGTCTGGTTTTGTTTAGGTTTGAAGCTAGAGAAATGAACTCCCCCCTAATTACAGCTTTGTGAGCTTCCCATACAAATTGTGTGGACGTCTCACCGACAATATTGTCTGTGAAGTAATCCTTTAATCTGTTGTTTATAGCATCATGTACAGCAGTAGAGCTAAGTAAGGTTTCATTTAGACGCCAGTTGAAATATTTAGGTGAAGAGTTTGGTATCTTAAAGGTGAGGAAAACTGGTGCGTGATCTGAATGTATAATAGAGCCTATTTTGGTTTCTGTACAGAACTGGAGTATGTTAGGTGGTATAAAAATGTAATCAATCCTTTGATAGGATTTGTGTGGAGCCGAGAAATGAGTGAAATCTCTTTCTTTTGGGTTAAGAGTTCTCCAGACATCAACCAAGGAGTTTTTGTGTAAGGATCTTTTAATGAGTCTCAGGGATCTGTTTGAAAGAGCTGATTTACCCGTTGAAGAGTCAATGTGAGGATTAATCGTCAGATTAAAATCTCCGGCTATTACAGTCAGGCCTTCACGGAAAGCCTCAAGTTCGGGCCAAAAATTGTCTAACCATTTTCTTTGGGCAGTGTTAGGGGCGTATATGTTGACCAGAGTGAATAATTGGGAGTTAATCTCTCCTTTGATCATCAAATACCTCCCTTCTTCGTCTGACTTGGTAGATTTGTGTAAGAAATCTGTATTTCTGTGTATTCCTATGCTAGTACCAGATTTGTTGGAGGTTGATGACGTGTTGTGAAACCAAAGATTGTATTTAGTTTTGGATAGTTCAGGTATTTTGTTGTGCTTATAGTGTGTCTCTTGTAGAAATATTATATTGGCCTTTTCCCTATGTAGATGATTAATGATTTGACTTCTCTTCACAGGAGATTTAAAGCCTCTAACATTGTAGGTAGCCACTCTAAGTTCCGCCATGGAGAGAAGTGAATGTGTTGTTTTGTGCATATAGTTTACTCACTGATACGGTACTCCAATCATCTTTTGCTGGACGTTCGAATCTTCCAAGGACTTTCATCCGTACTATGGGTACATGCGGGGAGGAGGGTAGGTATAAGGGGAAGAATACAGCCTGTCTAAGGACATAAAAATTGTAGGTAAAATAAAGGTTAAACATAAACATAAACAAACACTTAGAAAATTTTCCCGAAATTATATTCCGGAAAGGAAAATCAGTTAGAACGCAAAGAAAATAGGTCTTAAAAAGACCTAAGAAGTGGTAGTATGACATGTTTAGAAAAAAGAACAGATTCTCAACTGAAACGTATCATGTACGGCATAGGTGGTGATACGTAGTAATCTAACTATTAATAAATCTGGTATCAACAACTTATACAGAGTTATTAAGGTAATATGTGCAATTAAGGTAACATATGTAATGGAGAATATTTGCTGAGCGGCTCCAGGACCTGATCCCAATCTGCAGCACGCGTTGCCACTCTAAGTGAGGAGGGAAGAGTGTAGATGCATTCATGTGCCGCACAGTGGGGTCAAGAGAGGAAAGAAAAAGATACGGAGATACTTTCCCCGTAAATGAACCTTAGAAAGGATTAGTAGAGCCCAGTCAGCATCTCCATGTAGGTGAACAATACAGAATAACTAACTATCATATCTTCAATCTTCATCTGCCATAAGACGTCTGGGGGTCATCTTCCCTTGTCTTCGTTTATTCTTCAGGGCTTTACTGGAGAGAACGGTTTCCCATGAAGAAGGAGGTGGAACTTCAGATGGTATAAGGGTGTCCGTCGTGATCGACCAGTCAGGAATATCAATGTCTGTGATTTCTAATGCAGCTAAGACATCTGGTAGATCTTTGGGTGTTCTTATGGTATATCTCCTCTCTCTCCATGTAATTAAGATCCCAAAAGGAAATAGCCATCTGAAAGCGATCCTTTTATTGCGTAGATAGTCTGTTAGCGGCTTTAACATACGTCTCTTGTTCAGTGTTACTGGTGCAATATCTTGGAATAATTGAATTGAGGCTTCTTCATACTCAATGCTTTCCATCTCCCTAGCTTTTTTCATGATAGCCTCTTTTTGGGCAAAGTTCAGTAATTTGCAAATAATGTCTCTGGGAGGATCTCCCGGTTTTGGTTTGGGGCGCAAGGCCCTATGAGCTCTTTCTATGACCACAGGGTTGGGAGGGTCTTCTGCTAACAGGGATTTGCATATTTCTTCCACTGCCTTGGGGATTGCTTCATTTGCCACTGATTCAGGAATCCCCCTAAAGCGGATGTTATTCCTCCTCCCTCTGTTGTCTTGATCTTCAATGTAATCATGGAGATGGTTGATATGTTGTTGATACTTAAAAAAGGTTTCTGAGGCTTGTTTAGTGTAGTTAGTGATAGCGTTCTGTGTGGTCTCAAGTGTTTCAACTCTATTGCCAATCTGCCTCATTTCTCTTTTTATTTCGGATAATTCTTCAAGTACTGGGTTTAAGGCATCAGATAGCGCTTTAGATATGAAGGATCTGGATAAAGGTAATTCAGTGCCAGGAACTGAGACTTCTTCATCTTCACTATCTCCTTCTGTAGGTCGTATTATGAGTTTTTGTGTGGCTCCTTTAGGAGTAGAGATTTGTGCCCCAGAGGCGGTCAGTGATTTATTCATCATATATTTGTCTAGACTTGCTTGGGAAAGGTGTGGAGGTTTTGATGGGATGCGCGAATCTTGGCTGGTGCCTCTGAATCTTCCCACCTTTACCATATGTGCTGTTTAATGAAACCACTTGTGAGAGTAATCACCTATGCCTGTATCAGAAAGGCTATTCGGTTAATACATCCTCTAACCTTTGTTGTAGGTTGCTGAAAGAAAGGTCTCTGGGCGAGGATGTTGATGTGATAGTAGCTTATGTATGGGTAGCAATATTATATAGACTGTGGGAGGTACAGTTTGCAGTTTAAGGTGAAGACCTATTGATCTGTTAAAACGTCAATGCGTTATCACTGTTGGTAATGTTCTACCATTAAAGAGGTTACTGCGCCTTTAAATATCAGTTAAGGCAGATCTTCTTGTTTTCCCTATAACTTCCAGTAATTCAGCAACAGGGGGGGGGGGGGGCGCAAAGAAAGGAAAGATCGCTGGTCTTGTGTAGACTGGGATTAACCAGTTGTAGTGCGATATACAGTCCTAATACTTTGCGGTGGTGTGCGCAGGGTATATGAATGGAAACGCTATGCTCCAAACTCCGCTGTGTCACAGTGATTCTCCTATGTGGACCCGGATCCTTCCCCTCACTGCAGGTAAGGCTCTTGTTCAAATTCGCGCCGATCGGCTATAGTGGTACAATGCCGGCCGGGTGCTGCAATATGGCGGGATGTTAACCCCAGGGCCCGGGGATTGTGTTGCGCTTGTATCAGAGCGATTTACCAAACCCCTCTTACCGGCAGATGTTCACCGTGCGCTGCTCACGGGCCCTGTTATCGGGTAGGCTGCAATGTTGATAGCTAAGTCCGTCGTGCTGTAAATATAGATCCGAGTCCCGGCGTTGTGACTAGGCCGCAAGCGGCAACTGGTCGTTCTCGGTCCTATTCTCTCAGGAGAGGGCTTAAAATAATCCGTCTGAAGTCTGTTGTCCAGCAGGATGGATCTTAAGGAGAATCTAGCTGGTAGATCCACTGGATGTCTCTAGATAGAGATTTAAGTTCAGGAGCTCTGTGAAGACACTTCCTCCCTGTTTGGCAGTTGGCCACGCCCCCCCCCCTTTCCCTACACCTTGAATAATCTTTTGCTGCACTTGTAAATCATTTTTTTAAGCACAATGATGTTTTTTCTAACACTTTCCCTAGCGTCTGCTGACATATCGCCCTGCACTAATCACTATTAGGCTATTTATAGTGCTGTGACATTACAGGGCTGGCTGGCTGCTGATTGGCTGCATGCATGGCATTATGGGTGATCCCGCCTTTCCAGAGTTCCTTTGTCCATGTCCTCACACATGCAGAAGCCATTTTAGGAAAAAAATGTGATTCGTAACCACGAAGCGCGAAGAAATTTGGGTTCGGTGCAAATAGAATTTTTCCTGAAATTCGGATTGAATTCTACTTCGTCAGCTTCTATTTGCTCATCTCTAATGACAAGTCTATTGTGTTATGGTAGATACGACAAAGACGGAAAACTACTGTACAGGGAGTGCAGAATTATTAGGCAAATGAGTATTTTGACCACATCATCCTCTTTATGCATGTTGTCTTACTCCAAGCTGTATAGGCTCGAAAGCCTACTACCAATTAAGCATATTAGGTGATGTGCATCTCTGTAATGAGAAGGGGTGTGGTCTAATGACATCAGCACCCTATATTAGGTGTGCATAATTATTAGGCAACTTCCTTTCCTTTGGCAAAATGGGTCAAAAGAAGGACTTGACAGGCTCAGAAAAGTCAAAAATAGTGAGATATCTTGCAGAGGGATGCAGCACTCTTAAAATTGCAAAGCTTCTGAAGCGTGATCATCGAACAATCAAGCGTTTCATTCAAAATAGTCAACAGGGTCGCAAAAAGCGTGTGGAAAAACCAAGGCGCAAAATAACTGCCCATGAACTGAGAAAAGTCAAGCGTGCAGCTGCCAAGATGCCACTTGCCACCAGTTTGGCCATATTTCAGAGCTGCAACATCACTGGAGTGCCCAAAAGCACAAGGTGTGCAATACTCAGAGACATGGCCAAGGTAAGAAAGGCTGAAAGACGACCACCACTGAACAAGACACACAAGCTGAAACATCAAGACTGGGCCAAGAAATATCTCAAGACTGATTTTTCTAAGGTTTTATGGACTGATGAAATGAGAGTGAGTCTTGATGGGCCAGATGGATGGGCCCGTGGCTGGATTGGTAAAGGGCAGAGAGCTCCAGTCCGACTCAGACGCCAGCAAGGTGGAGGTGGAGTACTGGTTTGGGCTAGTATCATCAAAGATGAGCTTGTGGGGCCTTTTCGGGTTGAGGATGGAGTCAAGCTCAACTCCCAGTCCTACTGCCAGTTTCTGGAAGACACCTTCTTCAAGCAGTGGTACAGGAAGAAGTCTGCATCCTTCAAGAAAAACATGATTTTCATGCAGGACAATGCTCCATCACACGCGTCCAAGTACTCCACAGCGTGGCTGGCAAGAAAGGGTATAAAAGAAGAAAATCTAATGACATGGCCTCCTTGTTCACCTGATCTGAACTCCATTGAGAACCTGTGGTCCATCATCAAATGTGAGATTTACAAGGAGGGAAAACAGTACACCTCTCTGAACAGTGTCTGGGAGGCTGTGGTTGCTGCTGCACGCAATGTTGATGGTGAACAGATCAAAACACTGATAGAATCCATGGATGGCAGGCTTTTGAGTGTCCTTGCAAAGAAAGGTGGCTATATTGGTTACTGATTTGTTTTTGTTTTGTTTTTGAATGTCAGAAATGTATATTTGTGAATGTTGAGATGTTATATTGGTTTCACTGGTAAAAATAAATAATTGAAATGGGTATATATTTGTTTTTTGTTAAGTTGCCTAATAATTATGCACAGTAATAGTCACCTGCACACACAGATATCCCCCTAAAATAGCTAAAACTAAAAACAAACTAAAAACTACTTCCAAAAATATTCAGCTTTGATATTAATGAGTTTTTTGGGTTCATTGAGAACATGGTTGTTGTTCAATAATAAAATTAATCCTCAAAAATACAACTTGCCTAATAATTCTGCACTCCCTGTATATAATAGGCACAGAGATAAAAGCCAGGAGAAGGGTTAAGTGAGGGCTGTGAATGTTTTCACAAATCAAGGCTCTTAACTATAAAGCGTTCCTCTATTGCTGTGAATACCATTGGTATCTGCTTCCAAGCTAAACAGACTATGATATAATGAACATAAGTTTTTAAATTGAAGAAAAATCAGCTCAGCTTATTAATGGAGAAGATTACTCTATAAAGAGTTTCTCTATTGCTGTGAATAAAGGGTGGAGTTCGATTGGTATCTGCTTCCAAGCTAAACATGCTATTATATAATGAACTCAATTATTAAATTGAAGAAAAATCAGCTCAGCTTATTAATGGAGAAGATTACTCTTTTTTTAATGCTTTTTTATTATGTGTATAATTACAATTTTTAATTACTAATTTTAGCAAGCACCAATATCAGTGGAGTAACACGTTAATCCAACAGTGTAATGTAGGGCTCATGCACACAAATGTAATTTCTTTCCGTGTCCGTAACAAAAGTTACTCTGTGTGCATTCCGTTTCCTTAAGTCTGCATGTCCGTTCTGCAAAAAAAAAGAACATGTCCTATTATTGTCCACATAACAATATAGGGGACAGCTGTTCTATTAGGGGACAGCTGTTCTGTTCCGCAAAATATAGAATGCACACGGACGTCATCTGTATTTTTTTGTGGTTCCTTTTTTTTTGCGGACAGCATAATACATACGGAGTTCACACTTCAGGTTATTTCAATCAGTTATTATGAGCCAAAACTAGGTGCTGGCCAAAAAAACAGAACAGTTGCAGATCTTTCCATTATACCTTATCTCTGAGTGCTGATAAATAAAAACCCTATCTTACTGGGTAAAAAGTAATAAATGTTGGGCAACCCTCTCAACAGAATATATAACAACTAAAATGGGTGACCTTGTTAAAGCTTAACTTTTAATCAACACTAGATATAAAATAATAGCACATAATTACAATAATAGACAACAATATGTGCTGAACGAATGTGCCTAAAAGAGGAACAGTCTTACCACAGTCTTTCAAAGTGGTGCCACCACTGGGGTCTCCATGATTCCAGTGCTGGGTCTCTGACCCTTATCTTATCCTACTTAACCTGGGCTTATATCTGTCAGAGGAGCACCACGATCACCCTATTGAGGGTGACCCAGTGGATAAATAAAACTCACCTATCTGGGTATCCCTACCAATTTCCCTATGCAGCCTAGTGACTGCCCAGCTTCGTCAATAGAGGTGTCAGACCTGTTCATCCCTACGTGTTTCACTGGTCGTCGCCAGATCATCAGGGGACCATCAAACCAGGCTGAGTCTAAGTAGTAAAAGCATCAGACATACAGTGCATGATTTGGAAGCCGGCAACAGTCATAGGTTCGCCTGTTGTCACTAGCAGAAGTTAGAGGTGAGTATGGCATCCTGGTTACTCTGGCGTCCTGCATGTGTTTTATGCGGACCCAGACTCCTCCCCCAGCTCAGGCGCGAGGCAGTCACATGATGCGCACACATGACTGGTCACATAACTGGTTCTGTGACGTCAGAGGACGGCGCTCTTTTGAATGCAGCGCATACAGCCTGCTCTGGGTCCTGAAAAGTGGGAGGATAGGAAGGAAGCGTCACAGGGGGCGTGCAGGCTTAAACCCGCCCCCTCTTAGCTTAACTCCTCTTGCTGCGTTAGTACCACGCAGTCTCGCATTGAGCACTGATCTTGCAGATACGCAAGGTCAGTGTTAATGGGGCTTAATTTATGTCAGGGCTTAAAGTAAAGAGGTATATTGACTTGGAAACTTTTCATTAGAAAACGTAGTAAAAAATTGAGTAAGAAGAGAGAATATGTGTATGGAGAAGGAATGCATAAGAAAAGACCGGAGCCCCGATCTAAATGCCCAAACAGTGACAAAAATCTGCCATAGTTACAGCAGTGAGCTACATGCACCCATGCCTACATGCATCCCCATCTCATCAATCCCAGTTGGATACATAGTATCAATACAGCAGTGAGAAATATGCATCCATATCTACATGCATACCCATCTCATCAATTCCAGTTGGATAAAAAATATCAATCTCCCATCATTAGGATATACGACATGCAGGAGCGCATACCCATGGGTAAACCAGTAAAGAGAGATGGAGAGAGAGGGAGAAGGGGAGGGACAAATGGGAAATTGAAATGGAAGGGTAAAACTTTTTGTTATTGGGACTATTGGGTCTACTGTTCATTGGAGAAACAGAGTGTCTGATGAGATACCGAGGGTATGAGCACTTGTATATATACCCGGTATAGTGGTCACTCTATTCAACAAGTCTATGTGTGTATGATAGGTGTCGTTGTAACCTAGATATAGCAACCATACACAAGTTGTTCATTATGTCCCCTCGGATGGACTGTATTTAATTTAAAGATCCACCAAGATTCCCTCTGCAGAATCTTCCTGTCGCAGTCTCCACCCCTAATTGAAGTGGGTATCAATTCCAGGCCTAGGAATATGATGTCCTTGGGATCTCCCCCATGCTCCTTTCAACATGTTTGTCCAATGGCGTATCCCTCCTGTGTCGTATGTCCAACCAGTTCTCTGAAGCTTTTATCATCATCGCTGGAATTGACATCCCCTGGTGTTGAGAAATGCCTTTACTGTCTCTATATCGAGGATATGTGGGATGGAGGAATACAGAGCCTCCACATCAATTGAAGCAAGTCGCAAGTCCTCCTCTAAATACACTCCCTCCAGTCTACTCAGTAGATCCCCCGTATATCGGATATATGATGGCAGCGTACATACAAAGCATGCTAGGATAGAATCAATATAAATACCCACATTCTGACTAATGCACTTGATATCTGATACAATAGGCTGCCCTTTAAGGGGTGTCACCGACAGTGTAACTTAGGGCTCATGCACACGAATGTATTTTCTTTCTGTGTACCGTTTTTTTTTGCAGACCGTATACAGAACCATTTATTTCAATGGGTCCGCAAAAAATACGGAAGTTACTCCGTAAGTCTGCATGTCCGTTCCGCAAAAAAAAGAACATGTCCTATTATTGTCCACATAACAATATAGGGGCCAGCTGTTCTATTCGGGGCCAGCTGTTCCATTCCGCAAAATACAGAATGCACGCGGACGTCATCCGTATTTTTTTGTGGTTCCTTTTTTTGCAGTTCCTTTTTTTGCAGACCGCAAAATACATACGGTTGTGTGCATGAGCCCTTAGGTTGAATTCACACTTTAGTTATTTGGTTGGTTTTTTCAATCAGTTATTGTGAGCCAAAACTAGGTGCTGGTCAAAAAAACAGAACAGTTGCAGATCTTTCCATTATACCTTATCTCTGAGTAGGCTTCACTACTGGTTTTGGATCACAATAACTGATCAAAATAACTGGTCAAATAACTGAAGTGTGAACTCATTCAACTTGAATGGGTCCGTGATCTGTCCGCACTGCAAGAAAATAGAACATGTTCTATTTGTTTGCGGTCCGGAGGCACAGACAAAAACACCACGGAAGCACTCAAGTGAATGGGTCCACATGGCTGGGCAACGGCTGTGTGCATGAGGTCTTAATATGAAACTTTCAACTTTTAAAGCTTTGCTCATTTTCAAACTCAGCCAACGATATAAAATTAGTTTAAAGTCTGCTACATCTGTATTGTTGATAAAAAAAAAAGTTGTCAATGCACTCAACAGGTCAAATCAAGCAGTCTTTAGGCATATATATATATATATATATATATATATATATATATATATATATATATATATATATATATAAAAAAGGCACAACTCTATTTTAGGCTCATCAAAGAAGAAACCAAGTTGTCAGGTGTCAAGTCTGCAGCTGCAGTGTAGGTGCCTTTGGGAAAGGTGCTGTGTTCAAAAGGAAGAGTAAAGGTTTGGAGATCACTGCTTGGCACGAGGAACCATCACAAACATGGAGTTAAATCAGGAGTCTTCTTTTATTTGGGAATTCCAAAGTCCCCTTCATCAGATTATAAGTGAGTGAGGAAACATATAACATGTGCACACTTATATACACACAAAATGGTCTCCAACACTGACATATAAGTCTTAGCACATCGAACTTCAGGATTATTAAATAAATAGACAACATGAATTACACCCTTCCTGATACACATATTTTCCATTTTTGTGTTTTTGTTTTTACTTCCTGTCTTGCCGGAGCCATAACTTTTTTTCATTTTTCCGTTCCTATAGCCCTATGAGGGCTTGCTTTTTGTGGAAAAAGTTGCACACCATTAAATATTGCATAGAATGTAGTGGGAAGCTAGAAAAAAAATCCAAATGAGATGTTAATTGGAAAAAAAAAACTATTCTGTCACAGTTTTATGTTTTTTTTTTTTACGTCATTCACGATGGGGTAAAACTGACTTGTGCTCTTAATTCTCCAGGTCAATATGATTATGGCAATATCACATATGTGTACTTTTCTTGTGTTTTAATACAAAAAACATTTTATTTTCTTATTTTCATCACCATATTCTGACCATCATAACTTTTTTTTAGAGTTATGCCTACAGAGATGTGTGAGTGCTAATTTTTTGCGTAAAAATCTTTAGTTTTGTTTACTCCTTAACGACCCAGGATGAGAATGCTCATCCTAAATGGCCTTGCGTCCTGCGATCCTTCCTCACCCCCATGTGAGCTGCTGTGATCAGCAGCACGAATCCGGCTGTTACTGACAGCCGGATCTGTGCTGCATCCACCAGCATCGGTGATAACACTGATGCCGATGGATTAACCCCCTCATATGCCGCGGTCATTGCTAACCGCGGCATATGGGAGGTTTGCACTCCCTCTCCTTAGCCATCGGGTCCCCGGGGTGCGGTGGCGGGGATGGGATGGTTGCCATGGCAGCCCCTATGCCTTACACAGGCATCAGAGCCTGCCAGCTACAGAAGCCCAGGAGATCCAGCCTGAGGGCTGGGTCTCCTAGGCAACTGTCAGCGTCTTACTGTGTAAGACACTGACAATTCAATTCAGTACAATACAGAATGTATTGTACTGAATTTAAACAGGGATCAAACCTTGAAATATAAAAAGTAAAAAAAAGGTGCTTTTTTCTATAATAAAAAAATTCTAAGTTTCAAGTAAAAAAAAGGCGTCCTTTTCCAAAATAAATTTAAAAAAGGGAAAAAAAGAAAAGTAGACATATTAAGTATCGCCGCATCCGTATCGATGTGCTCTATAAAAGAATCACATGGCCTAACTCCTCAGATGAACACCATCAAATTTTTTTTATAAAAACTGTGCTAAAAAACATTTATTGTCACCTTACATCACTAAAAGTACAACAGCAAGCGATCAAAAAGGCGTATACTCCCCAAAATAGTACAAATCTAACCGTCACCTCATCCCACAAAAAATGAGCCTCTACCTAAGACAATCGCCCAAAACAAAAAAAACTATGGCTCAGATTATGGAGACACTAAAACATTATTTTTTTTTGTTTCCAAAATGCTTTTATTCTGTTAAATGTAAACAACCTGCTCTTTAAAAATCTAAATTTTTTTGTCACCTTACATCAAAAAAGTGTAGTAGCAAGTAATCTAAAAGTCATATGCACCCCAAAATATTGCCAATCAAACCGTCATTTCATCCCGCAAAAATGATACCCTACCAAAGACTATCTCAGACTTTGTTTCAAAAAGGATATTATTGTGTAAAACTTAAATAAAATAAAAAAAATCATACATATTAGATATTTCCACATCCGTAACGACCTGCTATATAAAAATATCACATGACCTAACCCCTCAGATGAACACCGTAAAAAAATAAAATAAAAACGCTGTCAAAAAAGCCATTTTCTGTCACCTTACATCACAAAAAGTGTAATAGCAAGCAATTAGTGATGATCGAGCATGCTCGGCCGAACACCTGTTCGGCTCGAGCATCTCGATGCTCGGCACATGGTGGTAATCGGCCGAGTACCGCATGTGCTCGAGCGCCATGCTCAAGTCTCCTCCCTACACGTTTCTTGGCTGCTACGAAGCCAATAAACGTACAATTAGGTACTGCCCTCACTGTAATGCCAGTAGCCATGTTGGCTACTGGCATTACAGTGATTGGCTGGCTGGAACGCGTCATCGGGTGCTACTCATTTGTAGTCAGGGAGAACTTAGCATAGGAAGGGACAGAGAGTGTAGAGAGTGTAAATGAATATTTACTTTGTACAAAAACATTTCAGAGACCCAAAAGTCCTTGTAAGGACTATTTTGTGTGAAAGAAGCAATATATATATGTAGCACAACCTACGCTAAATTGCTCAGTGTTAGGGCTCATGCACACAAACTTTTTTTGCGTTTAGTAGACTGGCCGTTTTTTGAGTTCAGTATGCATTACTTATACTGAACCATTCATTTCAATGGGTCAGCAAAAAAAAATTGAATGTCTCCGTTTCCGTATTTTCGTTTTTTGTTCTGTTGAAAGATAGAACATGTCCTATTATTGCCCGTAAGTCACGTTCCGTGGCTCCATTCAAGTCAATGGAATGCACTCCTTATGTCTTCCGTATCAGTTCCATCTATTGAAAATTTTGTGCCCAGCCCAATTTTTCCTATGCAATTACTGTATACTGTATATGCCATACGGAAAAACAGAATGGAAAAACAGAACTGAACCGGAAACACTACTGAAACAAGAATATCTGTGACATCCAGTGTACTTTTTCAATGGACAGTGTCCGCTGCGGACAGTGACATTAGCTGCGCCACATCTCCAGTAGAGATGTCCCGAATTATTAGCCGGCGAACAGTTCCCGGCGAACATCGCTTCTTCGTGTTTGCCACGGCGGGTGAACATATGCGATGTTCGGTCCGCCGCCTATACGTCATCATTGAGGAAATTTGACCCTGTACCTCACAGTCAGAAGACACATTCCAGCCAATCAGCAGCATACCCTCCCTCCCAGACCCTCCCACCTCCTATCGAAAAGCAAGGACAGCATCCATCTTAGATTTATTCGGAAGCTGTTAGTGAGAGCAGGGAGAGTGCTGCTGCTGATGATTTAATAGGGAAATCGTTAGCTAGGCCAGTGTTCTGTGTCCACTCCAGTCCTCAAAGACTCATCTGATCTGCTGTAAGGACAGCGTCCTGACAGCACCCCAAAAAGCCCTTTTTAGGGCTAGTACATCAGTCTGCTTTTTTTTTTTGCTTTTTTCTCTGTAATATAATTGCAGTTGACTGCCAGCGTGTGTGTCAGGCCCACAGCGTGTACTGTGCCCACTACTGCCAGCGCCCAGTGCCACCACTCATATCTGGTGTCACAGTAGCTTGCATTTAAAACAGTAAAACAATTTTTTCACTGTAATATAATTGCAGTTGCCTGCCAGCGTGTGTGTCAGGCCCACAGCGTGTACTGTGCCCACTACTCATATCTGGTGACACAGTAGCTTGCATTTAAAACAGTAAAAAAAAAAAAAAAACACTGTAATATAATTGCAGTTGCCTGCAAGTGTGTGTTTCAGACCCACAGCGTGTACTGTGCCCACTACTGCCAGTGTCCAGTGCCACCGCTCATATCTGGTGTCACAGTAGCTTGCATTTAAAACAGTAAAACAATTTTTTCACTGTAATATAATTGCAGTTGCCTGCCAGCATGTGTGTCAGGCCCACAGCGTGTACTGTGCCCACTACTGCCAGTGCCCAGTGCCACCACTCATATCTGGTGTCACAGTAGCTTGCATTTAAAACAGTAAAACAATTTTTTCACTGTAATATAATTGCAGTTGCCTGCAAGCGTGTGTTTCGGGCCCACAGCGTGTACTGTGCCCACTACTGCCAGTGCCCAGTGCCACCACTCATATCTGGTGTCACAGTAGCTTGCATATAAAACAGTAAAAAAATAATATTCACTGTAATATAATTGCAGTTGCCTGCAAGCGTGTGTTTCAGGCCCACAGCGTGTACTGTGCCAACTACTGCCAGTGCCCAGTGCCACCACTCATATCTAGTGTCACAGTAGCTTGCATTTAAAACAGAAAAAACATTTTTTCACTGTAATATAATTGCAGTTGCCTGCAAGCGTGTGTTTCAGGCCCACAGTGTGTACTGTGCCCACTACTGCCAGTGCCCAGTGCCACCACTCATATCTGGTGTCACAGTAGCTTGCATTTAAAACAGTAAAAAAAAAATCACTGTAATATAATTGCAGTTGCCTGCAAGCGTATGTTTCAGTCCCACAGCGTGTACTGTGCCCACTACTGCCAGTGCCCAGTGCCACCACTCATATCTGGTGTCACAGTAGCTTGCATTTAAAACAGTAAAACAATTTTTTCTCTGTAATATAATTGCAGTTGCCTGCAAGCGTGTGTTTCAGGCCCACAGCGTGTACTGTGCCCACTACTGCCAGTGCCCAGTGCCACTACTCATATCTGGTGTCACAGTAGCTTGCATTTAAAATAGTAAAACAATTTTTTCTCTGTAATATAATTGCAGTTGCCTGCAAGCGTGTGTTTCAGGCCCACAGCGTGTACTGTGCCCACTACTGCGAGTGCCCAGTGCCACCACTCATATCTGGTGTCACAGTACTTGCATATAAAACAGTAAAAAAAAAAAAATTCACTGTAATATAATTGCAGTTGCCTGCATGCGTGTGTTTCAGGCCAACAGCGTGTACTGTGCCCACTACTGCCAGTGCCCAGTGCCACCACTCATATCTGGTGTCACAGTAGCTTGCATATAAAA
This sequence comes from Bufo bufo, assembly GCF_905171765.1. Taxonomy (NCBI): domain Eukaryota; kingdom Metazoa; phylum Chordata; class Amphibia; order Anura; family Bufonidae; genus Bufo; species Bufo bufo. The sequence continues at coordinate 144,167,362 of NC_053396.1, read as the reverse complement.
CAGTAAAACAATTTTTTTAATGTAATATAATTGCAGTTGCCTGCCAGCGTGTGTTTAAAGCCCACAGCGTGAACTGTGCCCACTACTGCCAGTGTCCAGTGCCACCACTCATATCTGGTGTCACAGTAGCTTGCATTTAAAATAGTAAAACAATTTTTTCTCTATAATATAATTGCAGTTGCCTGCAAGCGTGTGTTTCAGGCCCACAGCGTGTACTGTGCCCACTACTGCCAGTGCCCAGTGCCACCACTCATATCTGGTGTCACAGTAGCTTGCATTTAAAACAGTAAAACAATTTTTTCTCTGTAATATAATTGCAGTTGCCTGCCAGCATGTGTGTCAGGCCCACAGCGTGTACTGTGCCCACTACTGCCAGTGTCCAGTGCCACCACTCATATCAGGTGTCACAATAGCTTGCATATAAAACAGTAAAAAAAAAAATTCACTGTAATATAATTGCAGTTGCCTGCAAGCGTATGTTTCAGGCCCACAGCGTTTAGTGTGCCCACTACTGCCAGTGCCCAGTGCCACCACTTATATCTGGTGTCACAGTAGCTTGCATATAAAACAGTAAAAAAAAAAAATCACTGTAATATAATTGTAGTTGCCTGCAAGCGTGTGTTTCAGGCCCACAGCGTGTACTGTGCCCATTACTGCCAGTGCCCAGTGCCACCACTTATATCTGGTGTCACAGTAGCTTGCATATAAAACAGTAAAAAAAAAAAATCACTGTAATATAATTGTAGTTGCCTGCAAGCGTGTGTTTCAGGCCCACAGCGTGTACTGTGCCCATTACTGCCAGTGCCCAGTGCCACCACTCATATCTGGTGTCACAGTAGCTTGCATATAAAACAGTAACAATTTTTTTTACTGTAATATAATTACAGTTGCCTGCAAGCGTGTGTTTCAGACCCACAGCGTGTACTGTGCCCACTACTGCCAGTGCCTAGTGCCACCACTCATATCTGGTGTCACAGTAGCTTGCATTTAAAACAGAAAAACATTTTTTTCACTGTAAAAAAATGACAGGCAGAGGCAGGCCACCCCGCAGGGCAGTCGTGGTCGTGGTGCTGTGATTTCCTTTGGCCCTAGAATAATGCCCAGTGTTCAGAGGCCACGTACCCTGAACTCGAAAAGTTCTGAGGACATAGTTGACTGGCTAACACTGGACACCCAATCTTCTACAGCTTCCGCTTGGAACCTTGATGCACCATCCTCCTCCAGCTCAGCTTCGGGCACCTCTCAAGTTACCACTCGCCCGCCTGCCGCCACCACCAACACTAGCACCACAGCTGCTTCACTTGATCTGTCAGAGGATTTATTTGCACATCAGTTGGAAGAAATGAGTGATGCACAACCATTATTGCCAGAGGATGTAGATAAAAGGGATATGTCTCAGTCAGGCAGCATTACACACATGGACGTACGGTGTGACGATGATGATGTTGTACCCGCTGCTGCTTCCTTTGCTGAGTTGTCAGATACAAGTGAAGCGGTTGTTGATGACGATGTGTCCGTGGATGTCACGTGGGTGACCGCTCGAAGAGAAGAAGAACAGGGGGAAAGTTCAGATGGGGAGACAGAGAGGAGGAGGAGATGAGTTGGATGCAGGGGGAGGTCGTCACAAGGAGCTAGAGGCACAATCAGACAGCATGTATCCGCACCCGTGGTCAGCCAGACTGCATGCCAATCAACGCATGCTGTTGCCACCACCAGAATGCCATCATTGCAAAGCTCAGCAGTGTGGCATTTTTTTTTGTGTGTCTGCCTCTGATAACAGCGATGCCATTTGCAACCTGTGCCAAAAGAAACTGAGTCGTGGAAAGTCCAACACCCACCTAGGTACAACTGCTTTTGCGAAGGCACATCTCACATCACAAACGCCTATGGGATCAACACATGATGAGTACAAGTAGCACACAAACTCAAAGCCACCATCCTCCTCCTGGTCCAGCTTTTTCAGCCACGTCAACCACTGCTGTCCTCCTTGCCCCCTCTCAACCATCTGCCACTCCGCCTCTCACCTTCAGCAGTTCCTGCTCATCTGCCCACAGTTAGGTGTCTGTCAATGAAATGTTTGAGCGTAAGAAGCCAATGTCACAGAGTCACCCCCTTGCCCGGCGTCTGACAGCTGGCTTGTCGGAACTCCTAGCCCGCCAGCTTTTACCATTCAAGCTGGTGGAGTCTGAGGCCTTCAAAAAATTTGTAGCTATTGGGACACCGCAGTGGAAGGTACCCGGCCGAAATTATTTTTCACAAACGGCAATCCCCAACCTGTACTCTATTGTGGAAAAGGAAGTCATGGCATGTCTGGCACACAGTGTTGGGTCAAGGGTCCATCTGACCACTGATACCTGGTCTGCAAAGCACGGTCAGGGCAGGTATATCACGTACACTGCGCATTGGGTAAACCTGCTGACAGCTGCCAAGCATGGAATGCGTGGCTCTGCAGAGGAGTTGGTGACACCGCCACGACTTGCAGGCAGGCCTGCTGCCACCTCCTCTACTCCTCCTACTCCACATCCTCTTCGCTAACTTCCTCAATTTTTCCGTCCGCTGCTACAGCAGCGGCTGCAACAATACCAAATTTTTCAAGCATCTTTTTCCATTTCCCGGTTCCTAAAATCTATTCCATACACCACACCGGCCCCTGATAGGGGACAAAACAGAGATTAAACTGGTAAGAACAGATTTTTTTAATAAAAAAAAAAGAGGACAGCCTCTGCGGAGCTGGGTATTTTTTGGCCGCGTTACTGAATGCTCATGCACAATGGCTGTAGGCTCATGTGTCCTTTTGCGGAGGTGACAAACCTGGTCAGTCAAACCCAAGGCAACATCATCGATCTCATCCCATATGCATTTTTTCTGGAGCGTGTCCTGCGAAGAGTGCTGGATCAGGCCGTAGATGAGCATGAAGAGGAAGAGTTGTGGTCACCATCACCACCAGAAGCAGCCTTGTTGTCGTCGATTGCTGGACCTGCGGCAACGCAGAGAGAGGAGTCTGAAGAAGAGGAGTCAGAGGAGGAAGGTGTCTTTGAGGAGGTGGAAGTCCAACCACAGCAGGCGTCCCAGGGGGCTTGTTGTCACCTTTCAGGTACCCTTGGTGTTGTACATGGCTGGGTGGAAGAAAAAAAAGTGTGTTTTTCAAACCCCAGAGAATGATGGGTGTATTTCTAGCTTAAATTGCACACTGACTAATACAGATGTTGAAGATTGCCCGAAAAGTCTTTTTTTTGATAACAGAATATGAATGCTGTATATATTAAACTTGAATTTAACACTTACAGATCTGGCAAATACTGTTTTTTGAAGAAAAAAAAATGTGTTTTTCAAACCCCAGAAAATGATGGGTGCATTTCTACCTTAAATTGCACACTGACTAATCCAGATGTTGTAGTTTGCCCCCCAAAAAATGGTGATTTGCAATGTCCCAAAAGCTCAGATGCAGTGCTGGTGCACTGAGCATGCATACAATGGCCGCCGCCGCCACCCACCTAACTTACAGAATTCCAAAAGTTAGTATTTTTGGTCAATGAGCTCAGGGCAGGGTAAAATGATAGTGCCCTGCACCCACACAACTATTTGTCTGTAGATCGTTGAGTTAGATTCTCTCCTATGCTCTCCCTGAAATCACAAGTGCAGCAGCATCCTCTCCCTACACTTGTAACAGCAGAGTGACGTGCAGCGCTACGTGACCCAAGCTTATATAGAGCCTGGGTCACATGCTGCTCTGGCCAATCACAGCCATGCCATTAGTAGGCATGGCTGTGATGGCCTCTTGGGGTAAGTAGTATGACGCTTGTTGATTGGCTGCTGTGTAGCCTTTCAAAAAGCGCCAAGAAAGCGCGAACACCGAACCCGTACCCAAACTTTTACGAAAATGTTCGGGTCCGGGGTCCAAAAATCCTAAAGTTCGGTACGAACCCGAACTTTACAGTTCGGGTTCGCTCAACCCTAGTCACATCCTGTTATTCTGTAACATCCTGTTATTCTGTCACATACTGTTATTCTGTAACATCCTGTTATTCTGTAACATCCTGTTACAAACGCCAATCTTTCCACACTTCTTCGACCTATAGTGAGGCAAGTTTCTTGTGCTTTAAAAAGCGATCCCACCCTCCGGGCCCCTGCGGCGGACCACCGAAGACGCCATTTTTGCCATTGACTTTGATAGGGGAAATTTTCAAATCACTCCCACTTGCACAGTTTTGAAGCTACAGTCCCCAAACTTGTACCACATATTGTTGATGTCAACCCAAATAAAAGGGTACATTTTGAGGTGACAACCCAAAGTTTGCGGAACTAGCAACGGGAAAATGAAATTTTAGCTATTTTCTATACGCTACTCCTCCCTGAGTTTTAGGAGTACAATTACCAAACTTTGCACACTTGTTCGGCACATACCCAAATAGGTTGCTTGTGCTTTGCTAACCAATCCCACCCTCTGGGCCCCTGGGGCGGCCCCCTGAAGACCCCACTTTTTGTCATGGACTTTCATTAGAAAATTGAAAATTTTTGCCACTCGTACAGCTTGCAAGTTAAACTCACCAAACTTAGGTCATTTAGTCATGGGGTCAACCTGAAAATTTCTGTCACATTTTGGGGACTCTAAAAAGTGGGCGGAGCCGCAAACAGCCAATCAAATTTTCCCTATTGACTTCAATGAGAAAATTTAAAATGCTGTCATATTCACAGTATTTAAGCCAGAATACCCAAACTTGGCACCGTGGGTCACTGGGTGACTAGGTTCAAAATTTATAAAAATTGGGCGGAGTCTACAACAAAAAAATCTAATTTCAGTCATTTCTTTAAATGGGAAAATGTAAAACTGCCGCTGCTCTTAGACTGTTAATGGCAGGGTCCTCAAACTTGGCACAGTTGGTCACTGGAGGGTTGGTATTAAAAACCCACCCATTTAAATGGAAAAAACTATTGATTGATGTCACATTATTGATGTCATGGACCTCAAATATCACAAATGTGGTCATTGGGTGTTTCCACTTCAAAGTTAGGAAAAGTGGGCGGAGCCACCAGCAACCAATCAAATTTCACTCATTGATTTTCAATAGAAAACAATAAAACTGCTGCCATTTTTACACGTTAAATACCATAATTCCCAAACCTTAAAGTGTTAGTCACTGGGTGACTGTGGTTTGCAATTAGGAAAAAAAGGGGTGGAGCAACAACAGCCAATCAGATTTCCGCCTTTGACCTTAATGAAAAGCAGATAAACTGCTGCTATTATCACAGTTTAAATGCCAAGTGTCCCAAACTTAGCACAATTACTCACTGGGTGACTGCGGTCAAAATTTAGGAACAGTGGGTGGAGCCTAAAACAGCCAATCAGATTTCACCTATTGACTTTAATGTAAAACTTTAAAATACTGCTATTCTCATAGGTTTAAAGCCAGAGGCCCCAATCTTGGCACAGACCATAACTGGGTGACCTAGCTTAAAATTCGGAAAACCGGGCGGAGCTTAAAACAGCCAATAAAGTATTAGGTAGTGCTATTCAATGGTAATTTTTAAATTGCTGCCATTCTTACACTGTTAATGGCAGGGTCTTTAAACTTGGTACATTCGGTTACTGGGTGACGGGAATTCAAATTTAAAAAGTGGGCCACAAACAACCAATTGACTATTGACTATTGACTTCAATGAGAAAATGTAAAATGCTGGTATTCTTAAAATATGAAAGCCAGAGTCCCCAAACTGGCACCATGGGTCACTGGGTGAGTGTGGTTAGAATTTAGAAAAAGTGGGTGGAGCCTTCAACGCCAATCACATATCAGCCATTTGTTTTATAAGGGAAAATTTTAATTACTGCCGCTCTTTGACTGTTAATGGCAGGGTCCTCAAATTGGCACAGTCAGTCATTGGGTGACTTGGATTAAAATTTAAAAAAGTGGGTGGAGCCACAAACAAATCAGATTTCAAGCCAACATCCTGTGGTTTCTTCAGAAACAACACCATCTAGTTATAAAGTGAAGTAGTCTCAGAGCTTCAATTACAGCACATGCACTTAGATTGCCTACATTTAAAATTCCCATTGGTTTTCTCTTTCTGAGGCAGAAAGGAAAAAGGGTTTGTTACTTCTCTTTCTAATGGTCTACATTTGCTAGGAGCCAAGATGTTTTTCAAAGTTTTAGCAAATCCGAAATGTAGGCAGGGTTTGGCTGGAATAACCTTTCTTAAAATAGGGTCCTTCTTCAGAATTTACTAGTATTTACACAGTATTGTTTTAGTTGCATTATGGTTATTATTATAAGTAGTAATAAAATTTAGACCAAATGGTGTTTCTTCTTTCTTTTTTTTTTTTATTTCTTAGGTGATTCCTCCCTTCATTTTACAAAGGAGCTATCCAAAATGAAAGGTGGAATCTGTTTAGTTGCTATTGGCAACTGAGCCAGTTCTACTTTACACCAGTTAAGATAAATGACCCCCTTAGGCCTACTGCACACGACCGTTTTTTCCCCCTGTTTACTGGCCGTTTTTTGCGTTCCATATACGGTCCGTATAAGAAACCATTCATTTCAATGGTTCCGCAAAAAAAACAGAATGTACTCCGTATGCTTTCCGTTTCCGTATTTCCGTTCCGTTTAAAGATAGAACATGTCCTATTATTGCCCGCAAATCACGTTCTGTGGCCCTATTCAAGTCAATGGGTCCGCAAAAAAAACTGAACACATACGGAAATGCATCCGTATGTCTTCCGTTTCCGTTCCGTTTTTTGCTGAACCATGTATTGAAAATGTTTTGCCCAGCCAAATTTTATCCATGTAATTACTGTATACTGTATATGCCATACGGAAAAACGGAACGGAAAAACGGAACAGAAATGGAAACACAACGGAAACAAAAAACGGAACAACTAATCCGTGAAAAACGGACCGCAAAACACTGAAAAAGCCATACGGTCATGTGCAATAGGCCTTAGTCTGTGTTAGACTGCTAACTTTTTAATAAGCTGCATAGACTATTGTGGATTGATAACCCCTGTCCCTCTCTCAAAATATAAACAGTTATATAAAACATACAAAGTAACTGAGTTTAGCCCCTTGATGACCAGCGCTGTACATGTATAGCCCGGGCCTAATGTTTTAAATCAGTGATAATACTGATCTCAAACATTTAACCCCTAAGATGCCATGAACAAATGTGACCAAAGACTATGAGGGTTATTTACTAACAGAAATATGCCTTTATTAGATGTACTATTGACACAGATTGCGTCACAAAAAATCTTTGCGCTGCAATCTGCGACTTTTACCTGATCTCTTGAGGTCCAAAACTGTGGGCGTGGCATGGGCAGGGAAAGGGGGAAGGCCAGCAGGCCCATCTCATTCACCATTTTCTACGACTGTTTTAGGCCATGGTGGAATTGCATTTTTTAAACTGTTTCAACCTCAGATTTTCAAATCATTTGAATGAGTGACAGTTGGATGGGGCCACAACAACAGCAGCACAGCTTTCAGGGAAATGCCATTTCAGGAGAGGTGAAACTAGCATGGACTATACCGCCAGCACTACCTAAGTAGAGGCAAGCACAGACCGTAAGCAGGCTTTGCTGCCTAAGCCCAGTGCACCTCTAATTTGCGATCTTGCAGGGACTTGGGGTTTATTTAGTATGTTATTGGTATGTACGTGCTTTATTATGGTTTTGAAAGCACATTGTCCTGTATATTTACTGCTGGAAAAACATGTGAGCTACAAAACTAATTTTGTTGTAATAACAATATAAATTGCAATGACAATAAAGTCTTATCAATCTTATCTTGTGCCTTGACTCGCCAGTAAGGCACTTTAAAAAGTGCTAATATACTCTGTATGGATACTATCGCAGAATGGATGGGTCCTTTTAGTACAGTATTCATGTTTGTTCATGAAAAATAAATCTGCATGCATAGTCACAAAATGTTTCATCTTACATATTTTCCATAAGGATGGATTTGATGCCTCTGCACCTGTTCCTATTAATTATGTGTGGAAAAGGGATTTTTTTCCCCACATTAGATTGTAGCCAACATCATTTGATAATCATGATTACTACTGCAAATTTAATTCTATTAGTCACTAACAGGGACTGAAAACACAGATTCATCTAAATCAGATTAATCACTGAAATGATTCCAATATAAAAAAAAAACTGTCTTATAAATTAGTGTAACACAAAAACCTGTTCCTCTATTTCCCTATAGAAGCTTGTACATAATCATGTTAATCTGAGCATGTCATAATGCTGAAAACACTGATCAGCCAATAGCACAATTCTCACACGTTCATATATTTGCACCTTTCAATGGATTCTCATATCCGTATAGTAAGTTGTTACATAAGTAGGTTAAAGGGTTTTTTCAAGACTTACTTATTGATGACCTATCCTCAGGATGGATAATCAAAACATGAACAGTGGGGGTTTGACTCCCGGTATCCCTTCCAATCAGCTATATAAAGAGGCTGCAGCGCTTTGTGAGCACTTAGGCTCAGTTCACACCTGAGTGTTCTGAAAGGAGCGCTCTGTATGCGCGATTGTACGGGCGTTTACAAGCGCGCATACAGAGACAAGTGTACACACAGTGTCGCGCGTTCCCGAAAGTCTATGTACGGGAACGCGCGACAAGCGCCCAAAAAAACGCTCCTGTACTTGTGTGAGCGTCGGGCGTTTTACAGCGCGATCGTACGCGCTGTAAAACGCCCAGGTGAGAAGCATTCCCATAGGGAAGCATTGGTTTCTCCTTGTTGAGCGTTTTACAGCGCGTAGGAACGCGCTGTAAAACGCTCAGGTGTGAACTGAGCCTCAGGCTTCTTTCTACACCATGCTTGTCAATGACTGTGCAGTTTTGCATGTAAGTAGATCTAGCATGTACTATTTGAAAATGCAAAAACACAAATGCATAGAGGCAGGGCAGAGTGCTGGTTGCAGAGTGCTATTGCATTTGTGTTTTTGCGTTTGCATGTGTATTTCGCCATAGCGATGTGCACCTGCATACAGGGTTGTGCTCACTGAACCCCCACATTTTTTCTTTGTAGTATATATTGGAGGCGTGGCGATCTCCATGCAGTCATGCACACCTGACCAGTCAATCTGTCCTGGAGGCTGGTTTTAAAGTCAGTATAAAACTGAGTCTGCTTATATAGAACCTACCAGTGGCCATTTGGCTCCAGGAGAAGTATATAGTGGGCTCAGCATGCATGTTGGTACTTGCATCCATGGATCCGATGAAAGCTGTAATGGCACCGGACGGGGTTAAAAGCAGAGTGTTCTTGGCGTGCATGCTGTACCTGCGCTCCCTGGACTTTGTGTAGCTGTCATGGCCCATAAACAGGTAGGAACTAGTGTTGGGGACCACTCATAGAGGCGACCTTGACGTGGTGAGTGGCTTATTACACTTTGGCCAAAATGTACACCAATGTCTCATCCAGCATAGAGGCAGGGCAGAGTGCTGGTTGCAGAGAACTATTGCATTTGTGTTTTTGCGTTTGTATGTGTATTTTGCCATAGCGATGTGTACCTGCATACAGGGTTGTGCTGACTGAATCCCCCACATTTTTTACTATTTAAAAATGTTCTTATTTTAATTTGTTGATGAAAACATTGATCAGCCAATATAACAGTTTTTACACTGTCATATTTTTGTCTTTCTTGACATCTCTCAATAAAAGCACAATATATATTATAAACAATATAGTTTTCACTACCTGGCTGTTTCATTTAAATTACAGAGGGTGTGGCGGTTGCAGATAGAGATAGCCTTGCGGTTCACCTGGAGGTCGTTTTGCGGTGAACTTTGCTCGTTCTCGGTTCGCTGAATAGGCGAACATATGGCGATGTCCGCCGGTGCCATATTCTTAGCATTGTGAAGAACTTTGACCCATGACACATCCATCAGGTGGGACAGGACAGCCAATTAAGAAATTTCAGCACATGGACACACCCCCTACCCTATAAATAAACACGATCTGGCAGCCATTTTACATTCTGTTTTTTTGCCAGTGTAGAGAAAGGTTGCCGTGTGGAGCAGGGACAGACTGTTAAGGACACCAAACGCTAGCTAATAGGGCCACAATAGTCCTTTTAAGGACTGGTATAGGTGTGGTATCGATAGGTGTGACATGCAGAGGGGTGTGATATACTTATACTTTCTAACGTAGAAAGTATATTATAGTGCATTTGTATTGTGCAGCAGTTGTGTGCAGTTCTACTGCAATACTGCAGCTAGATAGAGGGACAAACGGTATTCGAATAACTAATTGCAACTGGTGTGATATACCTTTTGCCCAAAAAAAAACTGATTGAGGGGTGTGATATACCTATAATATACCTTCTAACATAGAAAGTATATTATAGTGCATTTGTATTGTGCAGCAGTTGTGTGTGGTTCTGCTGAGATACCGCAGCTAGATAGAGGGACAAACGCTATTGGAATAAATAATTGCAAATGGTGTGAGATACCTGTTGTCCCCATAAAAACAGATTAAGGGGTGCAATATACCTGCTTCCACAAAATACTGATTGAGGGGTGTGATATACTGGCTTCCAAAAAAATATTGATTGAGGAGTGTGATACACTGGCTTCCACTACATATAGATTGAGGCCTATGATACACCAGCTTCCACCAAATATTGATTTTTAGGGGTTTGATATACTGGCTTCCTGCAAATACTCATTGGGTTCTATATACCTGTTTCCACAAAATACTGATACAGGGTATTGATATACCGGCTTCCACCAAATATTTATTGAAACCTGCAATACACAAGCTTCCACCAAATTTTGATTCCGGCAAATACTCATTATTGGGTTTTATATACCTGTTTCCACAAAAAAGATAGTGGATTTATATATCGGCTTCCACAATATATTGATTGAGGCCTGCAATATACCTGTTTCCACAAGTACTGCTTTTCTATAGGGACTTTGTCACAGTGTCATTTTGAAAATAACAGGCAAAGGAATAGGCAGGCCATTCCGCAGGGGTGGTAGGGGTCGGGCAGGTGCTCCAGGCTGGAGCCTAAGTGGGAAGTTGCAGAAGGTGCGTGCGATTACCTCAAAAGAGGCACCAGAGTTGGTTGAGTGGCTCACTCAGCCTTCCACTTATGCACCATTTTCAGCCTCTGTATCTGCATCCTCCTCACTCTCTGCTGTGTGCACCCCAAAAGACAAAACAACACCACCACCACCATAGCCCCTCCACTCAAGTCAGAGGAATTATTTTCCCATCCATTCCCAGACCTTACCGATGTGCAGCCATTCTTGGCATCGGATCAGGAAGATGAGGTAGCAACGGCCGCCACTCAGCGGTCTGACGACAGTACCCAGATCAGCCCAAGGAGGGTGGTCCCCGCAGTTGCTGCCTACTCCGAGATCTCTAATGTCAGTGGTGGTGAAGGTGACGATGATGACGTGTTGATGGATGTCACGTGGGTGCCAACAAGAGAGGAAGAGGAGGGTACTTCAGAGAAAGAGACGGAGCAGCAGAGATGGAGGAGAAGGAGGAGTAGCAGGCAGAAATCGCAGTGCGCAAGAAGCAAAAAGCAGACTGCAAATGTATCTGGAACGAGCTATCCACCATGCACGGTCACATCTGGCTCTTCCCGGACGCCAGCACATAACTCCGCAGTGTGGGCTTTTTTAACGTGTCAGTTGCTGACAATAGTGTTGCCATCTGCAGCCTGTGCTGTCAATGCATAAGTCGCGGTAACCCAACACTCACCTAGGGACCAGTTGAAGCAACACCGTCAGAACCCACAAAGCCACACTCCCGGCGCTCCACGTCCTGCCTCTTCTCCTCTCTCCTCCCATTTCTCCTCCTCTCCACCTTCCACTGTGCCGTCGTTGCACTCATCTGGCAAAAGGCAGGCTTCCATGGCCCAAATGTTCGAACGTAAAAGATTATTGACTCTGGATAACCCTCTTTCCCAACGGCTGACCGCCAGCTTGTCGGAACTGGTAGCCCGCCAACTACTGCCATATAAACTGGTGGACTCGGAGGCCTTTAGAAAATTTGTGGCCATTGGCACACCGCAATGGAGGGTTCCCGAAAAGAAAATATTTCTCCCAGAAGGGCATCCCAGAGATATATGGCCATGATCAGCGGAAAATGAATGTATCTCTGGCACACAATGTTGGTGCCAAAAAACATCTGACCACAGACACGTGGTCTAGCAAACACGGGCAGGGAAGGTACATAACTTTTACTGCCCACTGGGTAAACCTTCCGACGACTGTAAAGCATGCAACCCATGGCACCCGTATGGATTTGGTGTTGCCACCATGGATTACTTGCAGGCCTGCCTCTTCTTCTCCTCCTCCTAGTCCATCCTCCGTCTCCTGCTCGTTTGACTCCTCCTTTTCCACTGCTACTGCCTCTTCTGCTGCACCCCCCCCAGCTCCCCAGAACCTATTTGACGTGCCAGGTGAGACGTTTCCATGCTGTGCTGCGGCTGTTGTGCCTGGAAGCCAAGAGCCAAACTGGGCCTGCACTCCTTTTAGCTCTGCGGTCACAGGCCTCCTTTTGAGACTAGTCAAAAGGAGTCTGAAGAGGAGTCAGAGGAGGATAGTGTCTGGAAGAGGAGCAAGAAGAGCAGGCTTTAAACTTTTTTGGGATCCCTGGTGTTGTCCGTGGATGGGGGGAGGAGACCGTGGAGGACATACTCCTGGGCGATGAGCAGGAGCCAGGGCGCTCCACCGTTTGCAATTTAGTGCAAATGGGGGCCTTCATGCGCAGTGTTTGAAGAGGGACCGCAACGTACTTAGACCTCCGGTAAAAACACAAAATGGCAGACATGTTACCAGCATCACAGAGGGCTGTCAAAATGCAGCATTTCTAGGCCTTGCTTCGAGAGATGATGCATTCTGCTGTTGCGGGCACTGGCAGAGGACTTTCCACCCACAGAGAAACAGTTGCGGGTACCAATCCTACAGCGCATGCAAGAACAGGGCGGTTTGAAGATGTGTTGGTCACTTCGGATATGAGATCATTCTTGCAGTTAACCCATCGACAGCTGCCCTATGGATCCAGCCTCAGGGATCACCTAGACCGACAGGTGTCCGACTACAGCGGGTTAACGGCTGATGTGGAAGTTTACACATGTGAAAAGAAACCTGAAAGACGGGGGCACACCAAAATTAGAGCAAGAGTGCCGGCACACGGTATGAAACATACAATATAAGCAATAAAAGAGAAAATGAATACCGAGATAAGAGCCGCACATCTAAAAATTATTGAAAACAACAGACACAACAGAGACAAATTAAAATCATTGCATGCAATAAATCATGGCTGTGTGGACCAAATAAGTATTACACGCCACCCTGACTCTACCACAAGACCATAAGCATACTCCCACATAGGTAAGCAATAAGTAAGATTCAGTTAAAGTGCATGAAATCCATCAACATGAATGATGTATGTATAATACTTATCATGGAAGTAGCATGGTGGGAGTATGCGTGGTGGACAGGGAAGAAAGCCCAACGCATATCGCCAGGCTCTGCTGGCTTCCTCAGGGGTGCCTTTTTGTGTATCACATATGAGCTCATATATATATACATGGTCATAATGAAATAATAGTAGTCATCTGTGTTGTGGGCGTACATATGGTCTATTGGTGGGACTTCCCGGGAAGAGGAGGTACTGGTCGTTGGTGCGGGCTCGGCACAGAGACAGAGATGCGCGCCGAAACGAGCGGCGGGTGGAGCTGCTATCTGCGCATGCATTAGTACATGTCGATCGAATGGGCCAGCGCGCGCTGCGTTCCAGCAAGCAGAAGCAGCGTAACCCGCTGGGCAAAGGGTGCGCTGCGTTCCACGGACCGGAAGCAGCGTCATGCAGTGAAGGCTCGACATGTACGCATGAGAACCCATGTGAGCGAGAGGACAAAGGGGGAAGGGAAACAAACAAAGGATAGGACACAAATATTAACATGAATAAATACCATATGAGGGGGTGAATGATAAGCATGGACCCCTATATATATACATATTGAACCTGTAATCATGAAAATATCACCCCCAAAAAAAAGAGTGGATAAGGTATACATTCATAGTATATACAGAATCCACATATATAAAGTGCAAAAAGCAAAATTATACGTAAAAAAAAAAAAAAACCATCTAATGAATTACATGATAAATCAATATACGCCGCAGTAACCATGATTAGTGTCTATAAAAAAACCTATATTAAAACCCCTCTCTTTTAAATCACTATCAATTTTCTCAATTATTTTATACATTATTTGTTAATCTACATAATTTATATTTTTTTATTATTAATAAAGTTAATTATACTTCCTTATTTTTATTTTTATATTTTATATTGTTTATTATTTATTATTATTTATGAATTTATATCTATATTTTTTATATTATTTCTTTTTTATCTTTTATATTTTTCTGTAAAAAAAAAAAAAAAAAAGAGAAGGGGGAAAATAAAAACAAGGGTTCAGCAACAAGGGAGTGGGAAGGGGAGGGGGTAGGACAAGGGGTTATGGAGGGGAAATGTTTTGTTCTGTCGCCCACAGAGTAAGTAAGAGTCCGCACCAAAGACCAGAGGAGGATGCATGGCATAATAAAGCTTGAAAGAGACACGAAAAGGCCAGAGCCATTCATCAAGTCAGTACGGTCCAAAGATACATGTAGGGTGAACAAGGAGTATCCTCCACTGTAGATCCAGGCAGAAGGTTCAACAGACGGTCAAGGAGATGGCCAATACGAAGGTATCCCAGGGAAAGAAAAGAGAAGGATATCCGAAGTGCACCAAGTGAAGTTATCCAGTCAATACCCGTGCAAAAGAAAAACATCTACAAGAAATAATAAACAAAAAAGTGAATAGGTAAAACATACAATGGATTACCTAGTGTAAAAACCAGTGAACAAAAGTTCTGCATTAAGACCTTGCAGAGTCAAACATTCCAAATTATAAATCCACTGGGATTCAGCTTTAAGCAAACATTGTGTCATATGTGTCCCCCTAATGTTGTAGTGAACCTTTTCTAAGCCCACCACCTGGAGGCCATTATACTTACCTCCATGGTGGTCCAAGAAGTGTGTTGCCACAGAAGTGAGTGGTTTCTCCATTTTCACCCTGTCCCGATCAGCCAAAGCGATGTTCGACATATGCTGATGGATCCGTTTCCGCAATTCCTGTGAGGTCTGTCTCACATACAATTTCTTGCATGGGCAAATAATTGCATAAACAACATTTCTTGTACGGCAGTTGACATACTGTTTTAGGCATATACATTCCTTACCATTTGAGAAACTATCCTTGCCCAACATGAATGAACAGACGTTGCATTGGCCGCACGGATGTGTGCCCTTTAGTTTGACACCTCTTTTCAGCCCACGTGAAGGACGCTGGAAGTGACTCCGTACAAGTTGGTCCTTTAAGGAAGGTGCCTTGCGTGCAATATTCTTCGGTTTGTTATCCACATAAGGTGTCAATTTTTGATCAGACGTGAGCAAGAACAAATGATTCTCCAGAATTCTGTAGAGTGCTGTCCACTGGTTGTTATAGCGGGTGATGAGATGTATCTTACCATCCCTGATTTTGTGCTTGGGAGTAAACAACTTTGTTCGATCCGAGCCCTTGGCATCCTGATAGGCATGTGATATGAGCTTCTTGGGATAACCCCTATTCCGAAAACGTGATGACAGATCTGCTGAGGCCGACCTAAAATCAGTCACCTAGGTACAATTACGTCGTAGTCTAAGAAATTGACCTTTCGGTATTCCCTTTTTCATGTGTGCCAGATGGAAGCTCCGATAATGGAGCAGACTATTAGTGGCAGTGCTTTTTCTAAATAAAGAGGTAATGATCCGTTCTCCCTCCTTGCGTAATTTTAGATCCAAGAAATCCACTGTATCCTCCGAGATGTTATGTGTAAGATGAATATTCAGATTATTCTGGTTCAATTAATCAATGAACTGTACACAGACATCCTTAGGGCCCTGCCAGAGAAACAAGATGTCTTCAATATAACGGAACCAGCCCACCACACAGTCACGTAAAAATGGCGACCGGTACACGCATGTCTCCTCCCACCAACCCAAAAACAGGTTTGTGTACGAGGGTGCACAACTCGCCCCCATCGCCGTTCCGGACTCCTGCCTGTAAAAAGTCTGGTCAAAAACAAAATAATTTTGGTGTAAAATAAATTCCAAAAGACTTACCAGGAATGTGTGGTGGACTGGCTCTCCAGAGTCTGATTTCTCCAAAAAATAGGTGGTAGATCTAATGCCATCTTTGTGCGCAATGTTGGTGTATAAGGATTCAACGTCACAGGTCACTAATAATACATCAGGTGTAATTAGGACATGTTCCAACATCTCATTCAAGTGAAGAGAATCCCGTACATAGGATGTTAAACCTAAAACCATAGGTTGAAGAAAGAAGTCAACATAGGGGCAGGCCTGCTCACACAGTCCACCAATACCGGCCATGAGGGTTTTGGAGGTCCTTATGGACTTTAGGAAGCATGTAAAATGTTGGGATGATAGGTTGACTAACCTCCAAGAATTGGTGTTCCTTTTTAGTGATGATAAACATCTCCTGGGCTGCCTTCAGTAGCTGATCCAATTTATTTTTAAAAAACGATATAGGGTCAGAGGGCAAAGGTGTATAGAAGGTCCTGTTCTTGAGTTGTCTATTGGCTTCCTGTATATATCAGTCCATATCCCATAGGACCACGTTACCACCCTTGTCAGCTTCTTTAATAACAAATGTGGAGTTTGCCTGTAATTTTCGAATAGTGTCAGATTCCATTTTGTCCAGGTTTCTGCCATGTAAAGGATCAGGTTTAAGTTTGCGTATTTCATGTACAACAGCTTGAAAAAAGAGCTGACTTTTAGGGAAAAGGTTCAAGGAAGGAGTCAGTGAGGAGGGTTTATGCAGGTTGAAACACCTCCTCCAAATCATTTTCCCATAGAAGATCCATGAAGCCCATAAATGCACCACGTTCATCCACAGCCAACGGAGAAATGTTTTGTTCTGTCGCCCACAGAATAAGAGTCCGCACCAAGGACCATAGGAGGATGCATGGCATAATAAAGCATGAAAGAGACACGAAAAGGTCAGGGCCATTCATCTAGTCAGTACGGTCCAAAGATACATGTAGGGCGAACAAGGAGTATCCTCCACTGTAGATCCAGGCAGAAGGATCAACAGACGGTCAAGGAGATGGCCAATACGAAGGTATCCCAGGGAAAGAAAAGAGAAGGATATCCAAAGTGCACCAAGTGAAGTTATCCAGTCAATACCCGTGCAAAAGAAAAACATCTACAATTTTAATTTTTTTTGGGGTGATATTTTCATGATTACAGGTTCAATATGTATATATATAGGGGTCCATGCTTATCATTCGTCCCCTCATATGGTATTTATTAATGTTATTATTTGTGTCCTATCCTTTGTTTGTTTCCCCTCCCCCTTTGTCCTCTCGCTCACACGGGTTCTCATGCGTCCATGTCGAGCCTTCACTGCGTGACGCTGCTTCCGGTCCGTGGAACGCAGCGAGCGCTGGCCCATTCGATCGACTTGCACTAACGCATGCACAGATGGAAGTTACGCCCGCCGCTCGTTTCGGCGCGTATCTCTGTCTCTGTGCCGAGCCCGCACCAACGACCAGTACCTCCTCTTCCCGGGAGGTCCCTCCAATAGACCATATGTATGCCCACACCACAGGTGACTACTATTATTTCAATATGACCTTGTATATACAGTACAGACCTAAAGTTTGGACACACCTTCTCATTCAAAGAGTTTTCTTTATTTTCATGACTATGAAGAGTTCAAAACTATGAATTAACACATGTGGAATTATATACATAACAAACAAGTGTGAAACAACTGAAAATATGTCATATTCTAGGTTCTTCAAAGTAGCCACCTTTTGCTTTGATTACTGCTTTGCACACTCTTGGCATTCTCTTGATGAGCTTCGAAAGGTAGTCACCTGAAATGGTCTTCCAACAGTCTTGAAGGAGTTCCCAGAGATGCTTAGCACTTGTTGGCCCTTTTGCCTTCACTCTGCAGTCCAGCTCACCCCAAACCATCTCGATTTTTGTTCGGGTCCGGTGACTGTGGAGGCCAGGTCATCTGGCGCAGCACCCCATCACTCTCCTTCATGGTCAAATAGCCCTTACTTTCAAAGTTTTCCCAATTTTTCGGCTGACTGACTTCTTAAAGTAATGATGGCCACTCGTTTTTCTTTACTTAGCTGCTTTTTTCTTGCCATAATACAAATTCTAACAGTCTATTCAGTAGGACTATCGGCTGTGTATCCACCTGACTTCTCCTCAACGCAACTGATGGTCCCAACCCCATTTATAAGGCAAGAAATCCCACTTATTAAACCTGACAGGGCACACCTGTGAAGTGAAAACCATTTCAGGGGACTACCTCTTGAAGCTCATCAAGAGAATTCCAAGAGTGTGCAAAGCAGTAATCAAAGCAAAAGGTGGCTACTTTGAAGAACCTAGAATATGACATATTTTCAGTTTTCACACTTGTTTGTTATGTATATAATTCCACATGTGTTAATTCATAGTTTTGATGCCTTCAGTGTGAATCTACAATTTTCATAGTCATGAAAATAAAGAAAACTCTTTGAATGAGAAGGTGTGTCCAAACTTTTGGTCTGTACTGTATATGAGCTCATATGTGTTACACAAACAGGCACCCCTGAGGAAGCCAGCAAAGCCTGGTGATACGTGTTGGGCTTTCTTCCCTGTCCAGTACGCAAACTCCCACCATGCTACTTTAACTGAATCTTACTTATTGCTTACCTATGTAGGATTATGCTTATGGTCTTGTGGTAGAGTCAGGGTGGCGTGTGGTACTTATTTGGTCCACACAGCCATGATTTATTGCATGCAATGATTTTAATTTGTCTCTGTTGTGTCTGTTGTTTTCAATAAATTTGATACTTTTTAGATGTGCGGCTCTTATCTCGGTATTCTTTTTCGGCTTATGAAGTTTACACATTTGACGACCACGTGTTATCGAATTTCAACTATTATCATTTGGTTTTTTTTTTCAAGAGGGGGGGATTTTGTTAGCCATGTTTTTAATCCAATTTTATATTTTTAGTTCTTTTAAACATGTATTTGACATGTATTTTTTCTGGCCTGCAGGAAAATTGATATCCAAAGACCGTCTTATACTCCTTCAGCCACATAATCACTTGATCTTTTATGTACGTTGAATGCATAATTTTTGGTGCCTGTAATCTAACTGGTCAACAGTAAGATTGCTATATGGTGGCCGCCTAATGTACCTCCAGCTTCATAATCACTTAATGTTTTCTGTCTGGTGAATGAATAATTTTTGGGGCCTGTAGTCCACTGGCCTGCAGTAAAATTTATATCCAATGACCGTCTAATATACCTCCAGCCACATAATCACTCGATGTTTTCTGCCCGGTGAATGCCTAATGTTTGGGGCCTGTACTCCACTGGCCTGCAGTAAAATTGATATCCAATGACCGTGTAATATACCTCTAGCCACATAAACACTTGATGTTTTCTGTCCAGTGAATTAATAATTTTTGGGGCCTATGGTTCCCTGGCCTGCAGTAAAATTTATATCCATTGACTAATATACCTCCAGCCACATAATTACTTGATCTTTTATGTACGTTGAATGCATAATTTTGGGGGCCTATAATCTAACTGGCCTACAGTAAAATTGTTATACAGTGACCGCATGATCACTTAATCTTTTCTGTAAAAATAATATCCATTGACCGTCTAATATACCTCCAGCCACATAATCACTTGATGTTTTCTGTCCGGTGATTGCCTAATGTTTGGGACATGTACTCCCGTAGTCTAAAGTAAAATTTATCTAGGCTCCAGCAGGGCACATTTTTGACAGTTTCCCTTTAAGACGCGTAAAAATGGCCCCTGATTAAAATACATATTTTTTTGTGGGAATTTTTGCCACTGATCCCCCTCTGGTATGTCACTGTCCATGTTGTGGGACCATTTGTTTACTTCTAGTAAGTATTTAGTGGCTGCAAATATGACCTGAAGGTTTTCAGGTTCGCCTGTGTTAAGGGAGAATATTAATTACCAATATTTATGCAAATATCAATAATTAATATTCATAAATAGGATAAATCGTCTACTGATGACTCCACCTATTTATACCTTAAATAAAGATATCACAATTACTTTGCCTTACACTAATCGCCAAACTAGCTGCATGCGCCTAACTGAACTAGCTACCGCTAATAAAACACACTTGTAGCACTAAAAATACAGTACTAACTACACTACACAATCCCAAATTCCACCCACAAACTTTAACTAACATACACACATACAAAAGCAGCCCACCCTTACTCTCACTGGACTATCCCTAGGAGAAATAAGAAACACACACCTGCAGCAGTGAAGGGGTTATTGTACTGCTGCAGTGGCAATAGAGGGGTTAATACAAGGTGCAGGGGACTGTGGGTAGAAGGGCTTACTGGGACCTGCAAGGGTTAATGCAGGCCACAGATACACCGGGCTGAAGGCTGCTGCAGGGGTACAGCAGGGCAGGGAGCCGGGGTTCAGGGTTGGCAATGTAGGGGTAAATGCAGGGATAATGGGGAGGGAGGTCAGGGGTTACACCAACAGGGGTTGATGCTGCTGGGCAGGGAAGGGGTAAATGTGGTTGGCACTGCAAGGGCAGAGATGCAATGCAGTGCCAGGGTATTTGCAGGGGTTACACCAACCGGGGTTGATGCTGCTGGGCAGGGAAGGGGTAAATATGGTTGGCACTGCAAGGGCAGAGATACAATGCAGTTCCAGGGTATACTTAGCCTGTTAATGCTCTTCCCAGGAGATGATCCATGTCTTCTCTCCTTCTGGTGAAGTCCCAAGAGCCCTTCCCTTTGTCTTGGACTGATATATAAGTCACTCTCATGTATGATATGTTATTGCTGGACTGTTAGCCATGAGGGTTAAGGATCTAGGGGTTGCTATTAGGTTATTATGGTCATATATACTATATACATCAACAACACTATTTTATTATTATTGTTAATTTCAGGAACAACTTTCTTCTGTCCAAGAATGGCCAACGTTTTTATACTAATTTTCACAAAAATGTGACAAAAAATATTACAAAAAAGTAAATCTAGAAACTCTATAAATTTGATATCACACAGATTTTTGTGGCAGATTTTTATGCAGCGTTTTAAACTGAAGCCAGATATACCGTAGGTCCAACATGAAGAAGTATTGTATAAAGCATTCCTTTGTATTTCTCATTCCCTTCTAACCTATTTCTGGCTTTGGCTCAAAAAATTGCCACAAAATAATGTGTGTCACCAATCTAAGAGATCAAACACTTTTAAAATGATCACTTATTTAACTCCTAAATTAAAGGGGAAGATGGTACAGATAGAGATCTGGGGCAAGATAATGAAACTGGGGGAGGAATAGAAGGATGAACTAGAACAGCTCATAAGGAAAGGTGTATTGAAAAAAATGCAAAAACCTTTTAATTGTATGTATACTAATGCCAGAATCCTGACTAATAAAACTGGTGAACTGGAATAAGTAACGTGTGAGGAGGACTATGACATAGTGGGAATTACCAAGACATGGCTGGATGATAGGTATGACTGGGCAATTAATGTATAAGGTTACAGTCTGTTTAGAAAGATTTGTCAAAACCGGAGAGGGGGAGGGGTTTACCTTTATGGAAAGTCCTGTCTAAAGCCAAATATTTTTTTACCCACTGTATTTAAACATGTCAGATGAAAAACAGAGTGTAAAAATAAATTGACCTGTCTGACCCAGGAAGAAGTGCAGCGGTGTCTTAAAAAGATTAAAATAAACAAATCACTAGAACCAGATGGCATACACCCCGTTTCCTAGAAGAATTAAGCAATGTTATTTCTGATATTTAGGGACTAAATTTTGACAGAGAAAGTTCCACATGATTGGCGCTTAGCAAATGTGGTGCTAATATTCAAAAAGGGGTCAAAAACAGAGATTAGAAACTATAGGCTGGTAAGTTTAACCACTTCACATCCGCCCATAGGATTTAAGCATCCTATCGGTGGATGTTTATCTCTGAATGGACGTTCTGGAACAGCCATTCAGAGATGGCAGCTGCACGCTAACCGTGCAGCTGCCGAGCAGGGGACCCACTGTCAGTAACAGCAGGGCAATCCAGAGAGAAGGCAGGGACAGTGAGTAGTCCCTACCTTCTAGATCGCTGTAAATGCTCAGCGAGTGCTGTGTATACAAATCAGGAAGCTTCCTGTCCGAGCTCGGTGGTCATGTGACCGCTGGGGCCGGAAGAGTGCAGGAGCTGGCGGGTCTTCTACAAACCTTGATCAGCCCTGCACTGAAGCTGTACAGCATTGTATTCTGCTGTACAACCTCTCTGGGGGGTGTATTTTCCCTGTAACTGGGGCTACTATGTCAGCCCCAGTTACAGGAGAAATCAATGGTGAAGAAAAAAAAAAGTGAAGGTAAATGTGCCCCAGAGATCTTGTATGACTTTATAAAATAAAATAAAAAATTAAACAATAAAGTGCACTGCGACTAACATTGCAAAAGCCCTTGAACAGTGGTCGTTTTTCAGAGCACACCGACCTCCAGAACCCTGGCAGATACCCTCATGATGACTCTGGGTAAAAGAGCATCCAAAGCGCAAGGAAAGCTAGAGTTTTTCTTCAGCAAAGACCGGAGCCAAGATGGCGCTGACGGGGAGGCCTCCTCCATCGCCTCGAACACAAGCTATCCTCAATGCGCCATCTCACCATCCCCAGGACGGGCGGAGGATGGGGCGATCGTACATCGGAGCTCAGACAGGGACGATGTCTCCCCAGCACTGACGTCTCAATCCTCCCGTTCAACTTCTCAGGTCAGTCGGCCTAGTTCTGGCGCGGGCTCCCCCCTCGCAGTGCACACCGCACAGACCTCGCCATCGGCCAGCCCAGAAAAGCGGAGGCCCAAGCTACAGGAATCCTGTCAACCTGGGAGCAACTCAGGACCCCCCGGAGATGTCAGAATCTCTCTCCATGAATGAGGCCTTACACTTCTTCCCCACTAATGACTTACCCGCATCCAGCAGTTTAATGAAACAAATGCTACTAGCATTTAACCATTCTATGACCACACACATGTCACGCCTGATCACACCGTTGCAGGCTACAGTCATAGAGCTGGGTAACAGAACACAACATGTGGAGGAAAAAATGGGGGAGTTCGCATCATCACATAACAACCTGATTGATGAGCATAAAACACTTGCTGCTGAAGTGTCGCACCTCAAAGCCAAAGTTGCGGATCTAGAAGATAGATTCCGCAGAAATAACCTTAAACTGCGGGGATCCCAGAAAGGGTTACCCCAGCGGATCTGTCTGATTATATCAAGGGTCTACTCAAATTGCTGTTACCCTCTTGCACAGATCGCGATCTGATCATTGATAGAGCACATAGAATTGCTAAACCTAAACACCTTCCTGAAGAAACCCCCAGAGACGTCCTTGCAAGGATTAATTTTTATCACATAAAAGAAAGTGTGTTGGCGAATGCCAGGAAGCGGGACTGTATGCCAGCTCCTTATCAGTCAGTTCAACTTTTCGAAGATTTATCAGCAGCCACTTCACAACTCCGTCGCACGTTACTCCCTATAACGTCTGCCTTGCGGGCGCACTCCTTCGCATATCGCTGGGGATTCCCAGTCAAATTGCTGATTCGCATGGATGACTCTCTTATAGCGATTAAATCTGTGGAGGAAGGAAAGAAATTGCTTTCTACCTGGAATATCCAGACGGATCCTGTCCACGATCTGCCGACTCGAAATAGAATCTCGACAGAGGAGGAATGGCAGTTGGTGGAAGGCAGGCGCAAGAAGAAGAACCGTTGAAGGACTTGCCACCATCTTGATTCTGATGACACAGGAGTGGATGAGTATTCACTACTCTGTATTTGATGACTATTTTAACCCCCACTATATATGAGAGGCAATTCCATCTGCCTCTAACCTCTCAACCTGACCGCCCAGATTTAAGGGCGCCTCAAGTTCAGATAGTTATGTTAATTTTATGTTCTGTTTTTTCCTTTTCTTTTCCTGTGTTTCTATTCCTGAGTAGATGTGAGCCAAAATGTGACATATCTTATATGTATGGGGCTGAGGGGAGCGGTTTCCTCCCACTGGGATATTTAAGTAATCAAAAAATTAACCATATGTACCACTATCATGGTGCTAAAATTGGGATCCCTTAATGTCAGAGGCTTGAATAGCCCATTTAAATGTCGCATGCTATGGAAAGAGGTCCTCAACCTTAAATGTGACATCTGTGCGCAGGAGACTCACGTACTTGAAAAAGACGCCTACAGGCTCAAACATCATAGTTTTCCAGTGATTATACAATCACATGATACGAAAAAGAAACGGGGTGTCCTCCTAGCCTTTAAAAACACTGTAGCTCACTCAGAAGTCTCCATCCTTATAGACCAGAGAGGTAGATATATCATTTATATATGCTACTTAAACAATGTGTTATTCACTGTGGTGGGACTGTATGCCCCAAACCGGAAACCTTATAGTTTCCTACACAGAATACTCAACAAAATAAATTCCCTACAAAAAGGCAGGGTCATTATTTGTGGCGACTTCAACACCGTCCCAGACCCTTCTCTCGACACCACCTCCTCCACCAGAAATACCTCGGCTAACTTTGCTCAATTACTATCACACAATTCCCTTTATAACATATGGTGTATATTGCACGCTTCGGAAAGGGACTATTCATACTTCTCGCCCTCCCACCGTTCATATTCCCGCATTGATCTAATTCTAGTTGATGGAAGATCCATAAATCTGATACAAAAAGCGGACATAGGTTTGATCACGTGATCTGACCACGCGCCGATTACCGTTGAAATTAAGGAACAGTTCCAAAACCCTCCCAGTCAACTTTGGAGAACGAACGATTATATTTTAGCTCATTCCCAATATACAAAAGAGATTACCAAAGCACTTGAGGAATATTTTCTCTTTAACACCGCCTCCGTAGCTGACCCCTCAGTGGTGTGGCTTGCGCATAAAGCGTACATAGGAGGAGTTTTAATCAAATTAGATCACACTGACAAAAAAAACTGATGGAAAAAGTCCAAAAGGATCTAATCACCCAATTAAAACATTAGAAAATGTTAATAAAGCTTCTCCCAACGAAAATACATCAGGTACTTTGAGGTCTCTCAGACTTAAACTTCGAGAATGCTTGCTGCACTCTTATGAACATTCCCTGAAAAAAGCTAAAGCTCTGTACTACTCCCAAGCCAATAAGGCAGGTAGCTTATTAGCAAATATAATAAAGGCAAGAACCTCTAAAACTTGGATAGCTATATCCCAAAAACTTTATGAACCTAAACAAATTGCCAATAGGTTCATGGACTTTTACTCTCATCTCTACAACCTGTCAAAGGACCCCATGGTCACCCAGCCTTCACCTAAAGATATAGATACATTTCTGGACTCCCTTTCTCTAACTGCTCTAGATGCGACACACAAAGACTCTCTTAACTCTCCCATCACCGTAGATGAAATCTCTCGCATAATTTGCCAACTTCCAAGTCACAAGAGCCCAGGTCCAGACGGCCTATCTAACTTGTACTACAAATTATATGCCTCAACGATAGTACCCCACCTCCAGGCATTCCTGTCTCGTGCTGCATCGGAGGGCAAGATGCCAAAAGAGATGTTGGAAGCTGTCATAGTGACGCTGCCGAAGCCTTGAAAAGAACCAACTACTCCACAAAATTTCCGACCAATCTCACTTTTAAATGTGGATCTCAAAATTTATGCAAAACTAATTGCAAATAGGTTGGCCCCTATTATTCCATCTTTAATCAACCCAGACCAAGGGGGCTTTGTGCAGCAGAGACAAATCACAGACAACTCGAGGAGAGTTCTTAACCTAATAGACTTCGCCAATAGGTCTTCAAAACCGGGTTTCCCCTCTCAAATACTAAACGCTATTAGGGCACTATACAAGGACCCCTCAGCAAAAGTTTTAGCAAACGGCATACTATCTGACCGATTCACATTATCAAATGGCACGAGACAGGGGTGTTCTCTAGCCCAACTCATTTTTATTTTATCTATAGAACCTTTAGCCCAAGCTATCAGGAGGGCCCCTGACATAACGGGCATTCAAATAGGAGATAAACAGCACCGCATCTCACTGTATGCAGATGACATCATTCTTACGCTCACTAACCCTTCTACTTCACTATCTGCGGCGATGAACCTAATACATGAATTTGGTGCCCTTTCATACTATAAGATCAATGAGACCAAGTCACAAGTCCTCCCATTGGGTTTACCCATAGACGAACTAGCTCATCTACAGCAGACATTTTCCCTCGACTGGCGATCAGACAATATCCTTTATTTAGGGATTCATCTCTGCTCTACCCCTCAGAACCTGTACAAAGCTGACTTTTCTCAATTAATCCCAACTCTACAATCTGAACTTAACAATATAGCAAAACGGAATTATCAAGGTTACAGCGGATAGCTGCTTTCCAGCAACACATCCTCCCAAAAATGTTATACTTGTTCCGAACCATCCCCATTCCGATCTCCGACTCCTTCTTTAAGCTGACTAATAAAATGCTTAACAAATTTGCGTGGCAAAAAGGTCCACCACGGATAGCCAGGACCACCATGAACAGAAACAGGAAAAAAGGTGGCCTCAGTCTACCTAACATCTTTGACTGTAGATGTGGATCCTTAGTCATGATGTGCATCAGTATTTTTCTCTAAATTCCCACAAGACCCTAATATCCTTTTTGGACTTGTGTTTGGTGGGGGACGTGGGGGTTGGCCGTGTACAGAGTCGCACGTATAGAAAAGTAACCGCAGGAAACACCATCCTGCATGCGGGATCCTGTCACCCTGCACATACTGTCCACAACATCCCCAGGGGTGAATATATTCGCGCTTTGCGCAATTGCTCCTCTAGTGAAACCCGTATTGAAGAAATGAATACTGTTACCACCCGTCTCCTAGCGAGGAATTATCCCAGCAGACTTTTAAACCGATCCAAAAATATGGTCTCCACTATGTCTCGGGACAATCTAATTTTCCCAAACAATAAGCCCAAACTTGGTCATAAAGAGAAGCAAGTGATTTTTTCCACGAGTTATAGCTGTGAATACTCACAAATATGTAACATTGTCAAAAGACATTTTCATCTTCTCAAATATGAACAAGTTTGGGGTGATGTTGTAAAAAGCGGTGTTAAATGTGTTGCCCGACGTGCTGCTACTTTAGCCAATATGGTGAGCCCCTCTCTTTACCAGGATAAACCTGGGATCCAGCCTACCTGGCTGAGACACATAGGTAATTTTAAATGTGGACAAAAAAAATGCACATGTTGCTCACATATGAGAATGGGCCCGCATATTCTGTCTACAAGCAATCATACCACTCACACCATTCAGCAATACATTAATTGCAACACCACATATGTGGTATATTGCATCACATGTTCTCTGTGTAATCTACAGTACGTCGGGTGCACATCAAACTGCTTAAAAGTTCGCATTTGCCGTCACATCTCTGATGTACCCCATGCTAAGGTAAAAAATGTTTCCGCCGCAAGCTTGCATTTCGCTGCGGTTCATAATGGTAATACAGATAGCATGTCAGTACAAGGAGTGGAGAGGGTTAATAGACCAAGCAGAGGCGGTGATCACAAGAAAAAGTTGCTCAATCGTGAGTGCTTTTGGATTTTCAAATTAGGCTCACGGATACCGTCAGGATTGAACAGGCGTCATGATACTATTCTACATTACTAATATTTTTTATTTCTCTTTTATTGCATTTTGTAAATTTTATCTTACTTTCTATGTCTTTTTTGGCATGTTGTAATTGTTATGCACTTTTTCTGTGGAGGATGTCATCAGGAGGTGTGTCCTGTACCTGATTGTGATCACCTGTTTTCAGTGGTTCACTATTTAGTCTCGACTTCACCTCCTACTGATGCACATCATGACTAAGGATCCACATCTACAGTGATCCAAAACCGGTCGATTTTCTGCATTGCTGTATGTTGGTTTTTATCTGCACGGGATTAAATAAAGCCTCAAGTATTTTTCAGTGAAGCTGGACCGTCTTTCTTTTTATTGGGATCCGTTGTGCGCCTAAGGTTCAGGGCGAGGTCCGGGCTCCTGGCTTCCTGTGGATGAGCGCGACATCTCCTAGTGTTGCTCCTAACATCTTTGACTATTATCTTGCCTCTAGAATCAATCAACTACGGGCATGGTGGGTGGGCGATAAGTCCATAAACTGGGTCCACATTGAGCAGTCCCAAGCTCCCTCACATAACCTTAAAGCTTTACTACTAGCCTCTATTAGTACTAAATCACCCATCCCAACTCACCCATTTTTCATCTCGTCTTCGATAACTTTATGGAAGACATATGTCAATAAAGTGGCAAATAATCCAGTTTCATATACACACTTGGCCCCAATAGAATGTCTATCTTTGTTAACTCCTGATCTGACATTGACGTCCTGGAAAGAGAAGGGAATTCTTACAGTAGGTGATTTGTTGGTAAACTCATCGCCCAAACCTTTTGCAGATATACAACAGACCTATGGCATTTCTGGTGGAGAAGTTTTTAAGTATCTGAGAGTTAAGCATATCTTGAATGATACTCCCATGTCAATTGGAAACTGGGTTTTACAGATGTTGAAACAATGGAACCTCCCCAACACTACCTCGTCAGGAATTAAATCTATATACTTCCTCCTAGGAAATAAACTTTCCTTCATCAAATCTGCCCCTTTTCTGGCCTGGGAGAAGGAGCTGGGTCAGTCTTTCTCTCACACCCAATGGACCACCTCCATTGGATTTGCCACAGCTCACCTTCACTGTGCCACTCACCTGGAATCATATATGAAAACTATGCTAAGGTGGTACTTCACTCCCCTCAGACTTAGGCTAATTTACCCAGGCGCTTCTCACACTTGCTGGAGGGGGTGTGGCGGGAAAGGGTCCTTGTTTCATATCCTTTGGGATTGTCCTAACCTTAGGGAGCTATGAAACCAGATTTTTCAAACAGTTTCTCTTTTGACCAATTTTGCCAGACCCTGCTCTCGCCCTTTTATTCTTAAATATAAATGAGATCCCCAGGGAAGCAAAAGTGATCGGCTTACATATTTTTCTAGCTACTAAATTACGTATAGTGACCAATTGGAAAAGCACTAAAATACCAACCCTAACAGAGATAATGGAATCTGTGGCTACCACTTTTGTTTACGAGAAAATGATGGCGTACAAAGATTTTAGGATACATAAGTTTGAAAAGGAGTGGGCCAAATGGGAGGTTATCCAAACTCCCCCTGATAGACCTTCCTGCAATACATAGAAACACTCCGAG
Organism: Bufo bufo; assembly: GCF_905171765.1. Classification (NCBI taxonomy): domain Eukaryota; kingdom Metazoa; phylum Chordata; class Amphibia; order Anura; family Bufonidae; genus Bufo; species Bufo bufo. The sequence goes on along the minus strand of NC_053396.1, from coordinate 144,137,948 downwards.
CCAGATCGTACCTTAAGATGTCTCCTCGAAATTTCCCATTTAGCTATTTTCCTAATTGGCATGTCTACTCTGAATAAGTTTATATGTAGTGATGTGATATTGATGATTTTCATGCTCTACTCATGTACCCTCTCCTCTCTTCTTCCCCGCCATCCCCCCCCTTTTCCTTACCCTTTGTTGATTTATTATTTGGCTTATTATGTAAAAACATAACGTGATGACAGAATGTATGTTATCTCAACTTCTTGCTCCAGCATAATATAAAACTATTGACAAGTAAAAAAAAAAAAAAATCCCCAATTAAGTAATAAAAAAAATGTTAAAAATAGAAAAATTCTAATAAAATAGACATATTTGGTATTGCCGCGTCCATAACGACCGGCTCTATTAATATATCACATGATGCACCCCGTCCGATAAACATTATTAAAAAACTGTGTAAATAAAACAAAATTTTGTCACCTTACATCACAAAAGAGCAACTCCAAGTGATCAAAAAAGCGTATATGTCCCACAAAATGGTACCAATAAAACTGTCCTCATCCTGAAAAAAAATTAACCCCTACCTATGAAAATCACTAAATAAATAAAAAAATCACTAAATAAAAAAAATAAAAAAAACTATAGCTCTCAGAACATGGAGACATTAAAACATATTTTTTTTTGTTTTAAAATTGCTATTATTGTGTTAAAGTGAACTAAATAAAAAATAATAATACATTTTTTGCCACCTAACATCACATAAAGTGCAAAACCAAGTGATCAGAAAGACATATGCCCACCAAGATAGTAGCAATCAAACCGTCACCTCATCCTGCAAAAAAATTTACTCTAACTAAGACAATCGGTAAACAAATAAAAAAGCTCAGACTATGGAGACACTAAAACATAATTTTTTTGTTTAAAAAATGCTATTATTGTGTAAAACTTAAATAAATAAGAAAAAGTATACATATTAAGTATTGCTCTATAAAAATGTCACATGACCTAACCCCTCAGGTGAACGCTGTGAAAATAAATAAATAAAAACTCAATACAGCTAAAACAACCAATTTTTTGGCCACCAGTGAAATAATAAATGGCCACCAGTGAAATAATAAATGATCAAAAAATCATATGTACCCAAAAATGGTATCAATAAAAACGTCAACTCTTCCTGCAAAAAACGCGCCCTGCACCAGACGATCGGTAGAAAAAAATAAAATTATGTCGTTCAAAAATGCTTTATTATGTAAAACTGAAACAAATAGACAAAAAAAGTAGATATATTTGATATAATTGTGTCCATAACTACTTAATCTATAAAAATAGCACATGATCTACCCTGTCAGATGAATGTTGTAAAAAAATCAAAAATACAAACGTGCCAAAACAGCCATTTTTTGGTTACCTTGCCTCACAAAAATGTAATATAGAGCAATAAAAAAAATTATATGTACCCAAAATAGTACCAATAAAACTGGCATCTTATCCCCTAATTTCCAAAATGGGGTCACTTTTTGGGAGTTTCTTCTATAAGGCCTCTTTCACACGACCGTTGTGTGCACCCGTGGCCGTTGTGCCGTTTTCCGTTTTTTTTCGCGGACCCCATGACTTTCAATGGGTCCGTGGAAAAAACGGAAAATGCACCGTTTTGCAGCCGCATCCGTGATCCGTGTTTCCTGGCCGTGAAAAAAATATGACCTGTCCTATTTTTTTCACGGCCAACGGTTCACGGACCCATTCAAGTCAATGGGTCCGTGAAAGAACACGGATGCACACAAGATTGCATCCGTGTCCGTGATCCGTGGCCGTGAAAACTCAGAACCGACAGTATATTCTAACACAGAAGCGTTCCCATGGTGATGGGGACGCTTCTAGTTAGAATACACTACAAACTGTGTACAAGACTGCCCCCTGCTGCCTGGCAGCACCCGATCTCTTACAGGGGGCCGTGATCAGCACAATTAACCCCTTCAGGTGCGGCACCTGAATGGGTTAATTGTACTATCATATCCCCCTGTAAGAGATCAGGGCTGCCAGGCAGCAGGGGGCAGACCCTCCCCCCCTCCCCAGTTTGAATATCATTGGTGGCCAGTGCGGCCCCCCCCCCCTCTATTGTAATAATAGGTTGGTGGCCAGTGCGCCCCCCCCTCCCTCTATTGTAATTATTCGTTGGTGGCACAGTGTGCGCCCCCCCCCCTCCCTCCCTCTATTGTAATAAATCGTTGGTGGCACAGTGTGCGCCCCCCCCCCCTTCCTCCCTCTATTGTAATAAATCGTTGGTGGCACAGTGTGCGCCCCCCATCGGCCCCCCCTCCCTCTATAGCATTAACAACATTGGTGGCCAGTGTGCGGCCTCCCATCTCCCCCCCCCCCTTCCCCCATCATTGGTGGCAGCGGAGTTCCGATCGGAGTCCCAGTTTAATTGCTGGGGCTCCGATCGGTAACCATGGCAACCAGGACGCTACTACAGTCCTTGTTGCCATGGTTACTTAGCAATAGTACAATAGTAGAAGATTCATACTTACCTGCTGCTGGCTGCTGCTGCGATGTTCGTGTCCGGCCGGGAGCTCCACCTACTGGTAAGTGACAGGGTCTGTGCGGCGCATTGCTAAATGAACTGTCACTTACTAGTAGGAGGAGCTCCCGGCCGGACACGAACATCGCAGCTCCCAGGTAAGTATGAATCTATACTGTACTATTGCTAGTAACCCGCTGCCACCAATGATCGGGGGGGGGAGATGGGAGGCCGCACACTGGCCACCAATGTTGTTAATGCTATAGAGGGAGGGGGGGCCGATGGGGGGCGCACACTGTGCCACCAATGTTGTTAATGCTATAGAGGGAGGGGGGGGGCCGATGGGGGGCGCACACTGTGCCACCAATGTTGTTAATGCTATAGAGGGAGTGGGGGGGCCGATGGGGGGCGCACACTGTGCCACCAACGATTTATTACAATAGAGGGAGGAAGGGGGGGGCGCACACTGTGCCACCAACGATTTATTACAATAGAGGGAGGAAGGGGGGGGCGCACTGGCCACCAATGATATTCAAACTGGGGAGGGGGGGGGGGGTCTGCCCCCTGCTGCCTGGCAGCCCTGATCTCTTACAGGGGGATATGATAGTACAATTAACCCCTTCAGGTGCGGCACCTGAGGGGTTAATTGTGCTGATCACGGCCCCCTGTAAGAGATCGGATGCTGCTAGGCAGCAGGGGGCAGTCATGTACACAGTTTGTAGTATATTCTAACTAGAAGAGTCCCCATCACCATGGGAACGCCTCTGTGTTAGAATATACTGTCGGAAATGAGGTTTCACGATCTAACTCATATCCGACAGTATATTCTAACATAGAGGCGTTCCCATGGTGATGGGGACGCTTCAAGTTAAAATATACCATCGGATTGGAGAAAACTCCGATCCGATGGTATAAAAGGGACTCCAGACTTTACATTGAAAGTCAATAGGGACGGATCCGTTTGAAATGGCACCATATTGTGTCAACGTCAAACGGATCCGTCCCCATTGACTTGCATTGTAGTTCAGGACGGATCCGTTTGGCTCCGCACGGCCAGGCGGACACCAAAACGACTTTTTTTTCATGTCCGAGGATCCTCCAAAAATCAAGGAAGACCCACGGACGAAAAAACGGTCACGGATCACGGAAAAACGGGACCCCGTTTTGCGGACCGTGAAAATATACTGTCGTGTGCAATAAGCCTAAGGGTGAATCAGGGAGGCTTCAAATAGGACATGACATCTAGAATCCAGTTTAGGTAAATCTGCCTTCCAAAAAACATATGGCACTCTTTTTCTTCTGCGCCCTGCCATGTGCCCTTAAATCAGTTTACGAGCACATGTGAGGTGTTTCTGTAAACTGCAGAATCAGGGTAATAAATATTAAGTTTTGTTTGGCTGTTAACCCTCGATGTGTTAAAGAAAGAAGTGGATTAAAATGAAAAATCTGCCAAAAAAGTGAAATTTAGAAATGGGGTTTCCACTATGTAAGCCTCACAAAGTGACTTCAGACCTTAACTGGTCCTTAAAAAGTGGGTTTTGGAAACTTTCTTAAAAATTTTAAGAATTGCTTCTACAATTCTAAGCCTTCTAACATTCTAAAAAAATAAAATGACATTTACAAAATGATGCCAACATAAAGTTTACATATTGGGAATGTTAAATAATAAATATTTTATGAGGTATCACTTTCTGTTTTAAAAGCAGAGAAATAAAAATGTTGAAAATTGTGAATTTTTCTACATTTTTGGAAAATTTTGGATTATTTTATAAATAAAGGTGAAATATATCATCTCAAATTTACTAAAACAGTCTCAGAATGGCTTGGATAAGTAAAAGCGTTCCAAAGTTATTACCACATAGCGTGACACATGTCAGATTTGCAAATTTTGGCTCTGTCACGAAGAGGAAAATGGCCTGGATGTGAACTGGTTACTGCCGACAGGGCTGTCTTTTCCATCTTGCATAACAGAAACCAGACAGATCCGTTATGCTTGCACATAGACATCTATTATGACGGATCAAAACGGAACGCCGCTAAAGGTTTGCGTTTTGAATTCCATCTTACAAATGTCGTTATTTTCCGTTAAAACCATGTTATAATGGAATTCAATAAAGGAATGCATAATGCGGATATGAACCTGCTCTTACATATACTGTACTTTTATGTGCACTGTCCCATTGCTGCTGTTTTATACATTGCAGAAATACAGCTCCGATTATAACACATGGGCTTTTGCCTTCACATTATTTTACCTTCACATGTTTTATACAGTTTTTTTTTTCTTTCATCAGATCCTGTAAAGAAGTTATGCAAATGAGCTCTTAGCAAGCTCTGTGTCTGATGCCACCAGATGTAAGGTAGCTATTCTATATGGAAACAGCTAATAATAAACAGACTAGACCCTATCTGGGAAGGGTTTACATAATACACCAGACTAAGGGCTCTTTCACACTTGCGTTGTCCTGATCCGGCGTGTACTCCATTTGCCGGAATTACACGCCGGATCCGGAAAAATGCAAGTGAACTGAAAGCATTTCAGTGTTACTATGGCAGCCAGGACGCTATTAAAGTCCTGGCTGCCATAGTAGTAGTGGGGAGCGGGGGAGCAGTATACTTACCGTCCGTGCGGCTCCCGGGGCGCTCCAGAATGACGTCAGAGCGCCCCATGCGCATGGATGACGTGATCCATGCGATCACGTCATCCATGCGCGTGGGGCGCCCTGACGTCACTCTGGAGCGCCCGGGGAGCCGCACGGACGGTAAGTATACTGCTTCCCCGCTCCCCACTACACTTTACAATGGCAAACAGGACTTTAGCGTCCCGGCAGCCATGGTAACCATTCAGAAAAAGCTAAACGTCGGATCCGGCAATGCGCCAAAACGACGTTTAGCTTAAGGCCGGATCCGGATTAATGCCTTTCAATGGGCATTAATTCCGGATCCGGCCTTGCGGCAAGCGTTCAGGATTTTTGGCCGGAGCAAAAAACGCAGCATGCTGTGGTATTTTCTCCGGCCAAAAAACGTTCCGGTCCGGAACTGAAGACATCCTGATGCATCCTGAACGGATTTCTCTCTATTCAGAATGCATTAGGATAAAAATTATCAGGATTCTTCCGGCATAGAGCCCCGACGACGGAACTCTATGCCGGAAGAAAAGAACGCAAGTGTGAAAGAGCCCTTAAGCCAAACTAGGCTAATAACCACACTTGTCCCGGATAATAAAACGTAACTTTTACTAACCATATTAAAAAATCCTACAGATAGTTGAATGTGAGCTAGAAAGGGATTAAAACTAACTGATGTCCTGTCAGTTGTAAAGCATATTTATATTTAATAGCTGCAATGACCACCAGGGGTGCACTCCCTGTGTGGTCACACACTTGAACTTTGTATTGACAGATCTTTTGCACCTGGTAACTTCTGTGTCACATGGTCTGTTGTTGGTGCGGCTCACAGCTTTATCCTACCTCACAGTGCATTAGTGATACCACTATGGAGGCATGTGAGAGTCTGGCTGTGAGTTGGTTTCTAGCACTGTTCAGACCCTGTTCACACACCACGGGCAGTTTAGTGGTAGGACCCCATGATTGCTGAGACACAGTGACATGGTGCATGAGGGGCTCCGATATGTTCCTAATTGGAAGATATTGGCAAAGTTCTCAGCTTTTAACATCGGCTTGAGGAATTAGCTAGTATTGTCAGTTGCGTATAATTTTGGTGCATTTTTTGCAGTGTATTGTGTATGTGTAATTGGACCACTGAGGAAGGGAGAGCGAATCTACCCGAAACGCGTATGGTGAAATAAGTGATGTACCTGCATTGAAAATCCTACGATATAACTGTATGGCCATACAGAAAAACTCTTACAGGAAAGGACTAAATATCTTTTTCGTTGAACGCTGCACCGAAGGAAATCGCGGAATAGAGTGTTAACTCCCGCGATCTTTGGAACTCCCGCGGGATTTTAACCAGCTTGTCTCAAGGAGCGATTAAACAAGCCGGCGAATACTGAAAGCTCCGTTCAAGCAACCGGGAGACCGCAGACACTAGATGGTAAGCCGAACATTGATCAAAAGTTTACCTCTATTTATAAAGGAAATGTTATAAGAGACTTTAAGCTTAGTGTCACTGGATTCCTTTGGACGCTACTGTACATGGTAAATGTATCTGCAACATCTTAAGTGATATTCACCTCCCCAATCTGGGATAGAGACACAAAAGAAATACCTTCTTCTGTAAAACAATAGTATATAGAAAGTCTGGGTATACAACTTGAAGATCTTCGGTGCGATCTATAATATCGACTATACCGATTATTTAGTATATGTGATTGTTTTTTAACATATGTTACTGTATTTTTATTGTACTCTTTTTATTATATTTTTATTACTTGATTTTATGGGGATATAGTAATAAATACTTTCTGCATATCTCAATTTGGTTGCCAAGTGTTTGAGTGCCCGCTCATTTTCCAATTTCCTATTGTGTATGTATATTTTTTCATCTGCACAATGTATCATTTTGTGTAAGATGTCCTTGTGGTGCATGAGGTCCGCACCGGCATCCTCCATTGCACGCATTTTTTGCTGGGGATTGCCGTTGTCTGCAGGCCGCATGAGGAGGAATTGCCACCCCGGTTATAGACACGCTACAGTGTATGGGTTTGGAGCATTTTTACCCGTTTAGGCCACTTTTTTCAGTGAGTTAGGTAGAGGTGTTCTATAGATAGGTATGACTTACTGAGGAGTGAAATATACTTATAATATACTTTAAAACATAGAAAATATATTATAATGCATTTCTATTGTGCAGCAGTTGTGTGCGGTTCTGCTGCGATACAGCAGCTACACAGAGTGCAAAACGCTATTGGAACAAATAATTTCTACTGGTGTGATATACCAGTTGCCCCCCCAAAAAACAGAATAAAGCAGTGGTGTGATATACCAATAATATACTTTCTATATAGTGCATTTAGGCAGTGCAACATTTGTTTGCGGTTTTGCTGTTTTACCTCAGCTACACAGAGTGACAAACGCTATTGGAGCAAATAATTTCTACTGGTGTAATATACCAGTTGCCCCCCAAAAAAACTGATTGAAGCAGGGGTGTGATATACCAATAATATACTTTCTATATAGTGCATTTAGGTAGTGCAGCATTTGTTTGCGGTTTTGATGCGTTACTTCAGCTACACAGAGTGACAAACACTAATGGAGCAAGTAATTGGTGTGATATACCAGTTGCCCCCTAAAAAAACTGATTACGGCAGGGGTGTTATATACCAATAATATACTTTCTATATAGTGCATTTAGGTAGTGCTGCATTTGTTTGCGGTTTTGCTGCGTTACCTCAGCTACACAGAGTGACAAATGCTATTGGAAAAAAATAATTCTACTTGTGTGATATACCAGTTGCGCCCCCAAAAAACTGATTGAAGCAGGGGTGTGATATAACAATTATATACTTTCTATATAGTGCATTTGGGTAGTGCAGCATTTGTTTGTGGTTTTTCTGCGTTACCTCAGCTACACAGAGTGACAAACGCTATTGGAAAAAAATTAATTCTACTGGTGTAATATACCATTTGCCTCCCAAAAAAAAGTGATTGAGGCAGGGGTGTGATATACCTTTTTGCACAAATACTGCTCTTCTATAGGGACTTTTGTCACAGGGTCATTTTGAAAATGACAGGCAGAGGAAGAGGCAGGCCATTCCGCAGGGGTGGTATCGGTCGGGCAGGTGCACCAGGCCAGAGCCTAAGTGGGAAGTTGCAGAAGGTGCATGCGATTACATCAAATGACGCACCAGAGTTGGTTGAGTGGCTCACTCAGCCTTCCGCTTCTGCACCCTCATCATCCTCTCTATCTGCACCCTCTTCACTCTCTGCTGTGTGCACCCCCAAAGTCTCCACCACCACCACCATATACCCTCCGCTCGAGTCAGAGGAATTATTTTCCCATCCATTACAAGACCCTACCGTTGCGCAGCCATTCTTGGCATCGGATCAGGAAGAGGAGGTATAAATGGTCGCCACCCAGCAGTCTTTTTTATTTATTTTTTTCAAATTCTTCTTCTTATTTTTTCAAAGAAAGGGGAGGGTTGCAAATCATAGTAGCAGATCATACCTGCGATATCAGGCAAGTTACAATGGTAAAAGTATCGGGTGATAAGAACAATAGCAATAGCATTGACATGGGACTTTTACGTCCACGACTTAAATACCAAAGGAGTACAAAGCTGGATCGAAGAACTACAATTACTTGGTTTATCTGGACCTTAAATAAGAATTTATAAAAACTTACAAATAATACTCCAAGTCTTATTAACACCTCATGAGCAAAAAGCCCCTCTAGTCCGGGACTCCGTGAGTCCATTTGTCCTGAGCCCGAAAACCGACTTCGCACAGGGGTGATATTGTTCAAAGACCCAGGAGGAAGGCCGGAGGGCGGGAGGAGGAGGTATTCACTTGCTAGCGTTAGATCCTAAGGTCTAAGCCTAAATGTGAATATTAATTAAATGAAAAAAAAAAGAAAAACTTAGAAAGAAAGTAACAAGAAAGAAGATGGAGGAAGGATGGGACGGTGGGGAAGGGTGTACCAATGGTAAGGGTAGTGAGGTGAGTAAGTGTTTGTGTATATGAGCCAGAACAAAGCGTTCTTCTGTTACTAGCTATAAAAATAGATTATATATTGGTGTTCTTGAGTGAATTGTGTTCTGAGGATTGCCAATTCACCCAGAGAGACCAGAATTTGTCATATTTATGATGTGTCCTCAGTTCCCAATGGGATAATTATTCCAGTCTGGAAATTGAGGCAACTTTGTCTTGCCAATGTGTGTTAGACAAAGGACATTGTATTTTCCAGTTAGAAGCTATGAGGAGCCTAGCCGCAGCTACAAGGACTCTTAAAAGGCCTTTTTCTGATGAGGTCAGGTGATTTGGTATAATGTTTAAAAGGGCCACCTCTGGGCAACTGGGAATCCTCATTTGATCTTTCTTTAGAATAGAGTTGATTTTGTTAAAAATCTGGGACCAGAACATTTGTATTAATGGACATGTCCACCAAATGTGTAGGAAAGTGCCTCGTTCTTTGAGGCATCTCCAGCATTTGTCTGATGTGGTACCATACATCTGGCTTAATCTGACCGGTGTAAGATACCATCTGGAGATCACTTTATATGTATTTTCCTGAATGTTGGAGCATCTTGAGGACAGTTTTGGTGACATTAGCATCACTTTAATATCCTCTTTTGTGAATTTGACATTTAAATCTCTCTCCCATTTCCTCAGAAAGTATAGCGAGCTAGGGGTTTCATTTTGGAGTACATTTTGGCATATGTTGTGTATAAGGTTTTTGGGGGTCTGTGTCTGTGAGATTAACTTATCAAACCATGAGGGTTCCCGTGTCTGGTAATCTGGGGACATAACTTTTTTTTAAAGCTTTTGATATAATGTTGTGGTGAAGACTATTGAATTGTGAGGTCCCAAACCTCTCTTTCATAGTTTGTAGATCTGGAATGCTCTTATCTGGATCTAATACGTCTGCAGGGGAGGAATTGTCGTTTTGTACTTGTATTGGCAAGGTTTTAAAGCCTTTGCCAGCTGTGAGACGACAATCACCCAGACTTAGTAGGTGGGAGGGATATTTTGAACAAGTGTCTATCAGGGGCTTTAAACTCCATAAGGACAGCATTGCATGAACTAACATGTTATCTTTATTTATGGTGGGGGCTGTTTGTGGATCTGTGAAGACTAAACTTCTTAGCAGGTATCAGGTTATTTCTTCTTCTAACTGGATCCACAGTTTATATTTTGGGCGTCTCACCCAATCAATAATCTGGCTAAGGTGAACAGCTGTAATGTATCTGGTTAGTGATGGGAGGCCTATCCCTATTTTGGTAAGAGGTAATTGAAGGATTTTGTGGGAGATCCTTGGTTTTATTTTACCCCAAACATATTTGGATCATATTTTCCTAAAGGACTCTAGGAAATGTTTTGGAAGTTTAATTGGGAGTACCTGTATAAGGTAAGTGAGTTTAGGGAGAATTAAATAATTAAACATATTTTTGCGTCCCAGCCATGATATAAAGGTGGACCAGGAACTTAATAATTCTGGAAGGGAATTTAGAAGTGGTGTGATGTTTAGGCTGTATAATTTATTGAGGTCAGGTGGGATATTAGCACCCAGGAATTTCAAGGAGCTTCTTGTCCATTGAAAGGAAGAACTATTTTCTAGATGCTTAAGGGCCCTGGGAGAGTAATGTATGCCCATCGCTTGTGACTTGGAGACATTGTTTTTAAAATTGGATATCTCACCAAATCTCTCGAAAGTTTTGATGACATGACAAAATGCCTGTTTAGGATTTGATACGACCAACAGGAGGTCATCTGCATATGCAGCTTATTTTATCTCCGTCACCACATCTTAGACCATTAATCTCAGGATTCTGCCTAATAGGTTGTAGCAGAGGTTCTATCGACAAAATAAATAAAATCGGGGATAATGGGCAGCCCTGTCTAGTTCCGTTGCTAATATGCACTGCTCGGGACAGAGTATCATTAGCTTTTATGTAGGCACAAGGAGAGGCGTACATTGAAAAGATTGCCTTAATAAAGGGATCTGGAAAACCAAATTTTTGTAAAGTGTTAATGATAAAGGGCCAGGCCACTCTGTCAAACGCTTTTTCTGCATCTGTCCCGAGCAGTACAATGGGGGCCTTACGACATTTGGTTAGAGCGATAGCGTTAATAATTTTGTACATACCATATTTCCCTTCCCTATCTGGAACGAATCCTGATTGGTCTGGGTGGATTAAATCTTGAAGTAGGGGTTTTATTCTAGCTGACAGCATTCTGGCATTGATTTTAAGATCCATATTTAATAAAGAGATGGGCCTATAGCTTGAGCAGAGAGTTGGGTCTTTTTGGGGTTTGGGTATCAGTGTAATATGTTTACGTTGTAGAGATCCGAGTAGAAGTCATGGAAAGCCTGAGCAATCGAAGTGTCATCTCTGAATAGTTGTTTTCCACTTGACCTAATAGTAGAGATTCTAGATTTGCGTTTGCGTTGGCGCAATAATGCCAGCATGAATTTAGTAGGCCTATTGCCATGAGCAAAAAACTTTTGCTTTATAGCCAGATATAGTTTTGCCGACTGTGCTTTAAGATCAGGTTTCAATTCTTCTCTGGCTGCATTAAGTTTATCTAGGATATCTCTTTTTTTTAGGCGTTTATGTGAACACTCTAACTTAGAGATCTTAGCAAGTATTTTTTCTGTTTGTTTTTTTTGCCTTTCTTTGTTTAAATTGGAAGCGAGCAAAATAAATTCACCCCTAATTACTGCTTTATGAGCTTCCCACACGAATTGTGAGGAAGTCTCTCCTTGGTTATTACATATGAAATATTCTTTTTTTTTTTATTTATGGCCATTTGGACATTCATTGAGCTAAGTAGTGTCTCGTTCAAACGCCAACTGAAACATTTGGGAGATGTGTTAGGGGGTTTGAACGTGAGGAACACTGGTGCATGGTCTGAGTGTATAAGGGAGCTTATTTTTACTTCTAAACATAGGTGTAGATTAGTGGTGGGGAAAAATATATAGTCCAGTCTTTGGTATGAATTATGTGGGGCTGAAAAATGGGTGAAATCTCTTTCTTTCGGGTTAAGTGCTCCCCACACATCAACCAGAGAACTTTTAAGTAAAGATCTTTTTATGGAATTTAAAGTTTTATTTGGGACCGCCGATTTCCCTGTTGAAGAGTCTGCTCGGGGATTAAGAGTAAGGTTAAAGTCACCTGCTACTATGACTATCCCCTCTCTGAAAGATTCGAACTCCAGCCAAAATTTTTCAAACCATTTTTTTTTGTGCTGTGTTGGGGGCATAAATATTGACTAGAGTATATAATTGGGAATTAATTCTGCCTTTCAACATGATAAATCTCCCTTCTATGTCTGACATGGTATTTATATGTAGGAAGTCTGTATTTCTATGAATCCCTATACTAGTACCAGATTTATTAGAGGAGGCTGACGTGCTATGAAACCAAAGGTTGTATTTGGTTCTAGATAGCTCTGGGGTTTTATCATGCTTAAAATGGGTTTCTTGCAAAAGTATTATATTGAAGGAGGAGAGAGGGAGGAAGTGGGGGAGGGATGGGGGCCTATGCTGCAGAACCGAGACAGAGTACCCAAATTCCGCCTTCACAGTGAGAAGGAAGTGGAGAAATCTGGTTCTCCTAGAGATCCCCTTTAAGAGGAGGAAAAGACCCAGGACCATTAATCAAAACGACTTCAGTCATCTTCGGCGATAAGACGTCTTAGTGTCATCTTCCCTTGCCTTTTCTTGATCTTCTGAGCTTTGCTTGAGAGCACAGTTTCCCAGGTGGTAGGAGGTGGGATCTCTGAAGGGATGAGGACATCAGTAGCAATGAACCAGTCTGGGATATCTATGTCCTCTATTTCTAAGGCAGCAAGGACATCTGGCAAATCTTTTGGTGTTCTAATGGTATATCTTTTTTCCCTCAAGGTTATCAGCATACCGAAGGGGAAAAGCCAGCGGAAGGCAATTCTCTTGTGTCTTAGGTAATCTGTAAGAGGTTTTAGCATGCGCCTTTTATTTAGGGTTGCTGGCCCTAAGTCTTGAAAGAGTAGGATTGTCGAGTCTTCATATTCAGTACGTTCCATTTCTCTTTTTTCATTATTGCCTCTTTCTGTGCAAAGTTCAGAAATTTACAGATTTCATCTATTGGGGGTTCACCAGGCTTCGGTTTGGGGCGTAGTGCTCTGTGTGCTCTTTCTATGGTTATGGAGTCTGACGTATTATTATCTAACAGAGATTTGCATATTTCCTCTACTGCTTTTGGTACTGCTTCATTAGCAACGGTTTCAGGAATGCCTCTGAAGCGGATATTATTCCTTCTGCCTCTGTTATCTTGATCTTCTTTGTAGTCATGAAGATGGTTAATGTGCTGTTGATATTTTGAGAAGGCATCAGATGCTTGTCTAGTATAGTTAGTAAAAGCTGTTTGGGTGGTTTCAAGAGCTTCAACTCTGCTGCCAATCTGTCTCATTTCTCTTTTAATCTCACACAGTTCCTCTAATACTGGGTATAAAGCATCTAACAGAGCTCTAGAAATGAAGGATCTGGATAGTGGGAGTTCTGCCATTAGTTCTGTGGCGTCTTCATTGTTGCTATCTCCTTCTTGTGATCGTGCTGTAGCTTTTCATACTGCTCCTTTAGGAGATAAATTCAGACCTGATTGAGACAGATGGGAGAGTTTTGAATGGCCTTGATATTCTTGGCAGGTGCCTCTGTATCTTCCAACTTTTACCATAGGTGCTTTGGATCTGAAACCACTATTTAGTGATGTGTCACCTGTGTCTATAGCATGCAGGTAGATTACGGATTATTGCATATCGGAAACTTCGCTGGCTGGAAGATTTAAAAGTCAGTGGGTGACTGAGATGTGACTTCTAAGTTGGAGGCCAGTGAAGGTATATATATAAAAAAAAAAAATCTATGGAAAGCTTTGTAGATAATTGCTTAAACCTTTCAGGTTGTTTTCTAGCGGTGTTGTCTACTTGTAAAAATTGGATCACTGGCCCTTTAAGAGACGCTTAACAGAGATAGATATTCTTATAAAAGGTCCGAAAAAATTGTAGGTGACCTACTTTGAAATGTCCAAAGTTGTAAGGTTAAGGTGAGGGGGGTGGCAATAGAGAGTGGAGATCTGTACTTTGTAAAGTCCAATTGATATAAAAAGAGCCGGTTTAATCAGGGATAGTTCTGAGGATATAATGTCCTGACAAGGTCAGATATACCGGTTAAATCAGAGTTTGGACAGAGTCTCTCAGGTATCCTTTGCAGTGAAGCATTTAGGGAGTCTAAATGGAAGCGTGCTTACTCCGACCACTGCTGTGTCGCGTCTATCAGTATACACAGGCCGTGATGCGATATCTCCGATGGTACGATGCTCGTCTGGTCAGGTCAGGTAAGAATCTGTGCTATCGAGTGTCACCCTGTCTTTAGTTAAGGAGGGGGCTGAGGAAGTCCGGTTCTGCCCTGCGATTTTGGATGGCCGTAACAAGATGCTAGCGTGGGATGTTATCCCTTGCGTCCGGGGTAACCTGAAGGGTAGCGCGGTGTCTGGGCTAATGGAGCAGGGGAGGGCAAGTACTTCTTACCGGCACAACGTTCTCCCTCGTATCGGAGTATTCCTCGCTGCAGCTGGTCTCGGAAGAGGATTTGGCGCGAAGGGTCGAGCGGACGTTGACTGCAATTGAGTCCGAGGATCCGCACTCGTTCTAGGCCGTAGATGAAGTAACGGCTGCTAGGGCCGGAAAGGTAAAAAAAAGGCTCAAAATGATCCAGGAGACGGTGATGGTCCGAATGGACGAGTTATGGAGTCCTGTAACCTTTGCAGGAGTCAGGATGTCTTTAAATAGACTTTAGATCGCAGGAGCTCAGGCTAGGCGCTTCCTCCCTGTTCGGCTGTTAGCCACGCACCCTCCACCCAGCAGTCTGATGACAGTACCCAGATCAGCCCAAGGAGGGTGGTCCCCGCTGTTGCTGCCTACTCTGAGATCTCTAATGTCAGTGGTGGTGAAGGTGACGATGATGACGTGTCGATGGACGTCACGTAGGTGCCCACAAGAGAGGAAGAAGAGGGGAGTTCAGAGGGAGACACGGAGCAGCAAATTGGGAGGAGAAAAAGGAGAAGCAGACAGAACTTACAGTGGGGGCAAAAAGCAGACTGCTAATGTATCTGTAACGAGCCATCCATTATGCACGGTCACATCTGGCGCTCGCAGTGTGGGCTTTTTTTAACGTGTCCACTGCTGACAATAGTGTTGCCATCTGCAGCCTGTGCTGTCAATGCATAAGTCGCGGTAAGCCCAACACTCACCTAGGGACGACCGCCTTAAGAAGGCACCTGGCCTCCCATCACCGAGCCCAGTGGGAGAAACACCGTCAGAACCCACAAAGCCCCACTCCCAGCACTCCAAGTCCTGCCTCTTCTCCTTCGCCTCTGTTCTCCCATTTGTCCTCCACTCCACCTTCCACCGTGCTGTCATCACGTTCTGATTTGTCACTGCCCACTGCGATGGAACTCCACACTGTATATGCTTGATAGGCTGCTCCAGCAGAAACGTGCAGTTAGCGACTACCTGTACGAACTCTGCAGCAGGACAGGTTCTAGGGAGCTTGTTTTTTTTTACCGCATCAGTGACTGCTGATGAACGACACATACAGATTTTTGCGGCCATTTGATGAGATCACCAAACTGGTCAGTCGCAGCCAGGGTGCCATCAGTGACAACGTACCTTATGCCTTCTTTCTGAAGCGTGCATTGCGTGTAATTGCGTGTCATTGAAAAAGCCGCAAGTCGCAATGCTGGATGAATTCCTATGGGGGGCTACTCCATCTGAGACAAGTCAACAGGAGTCTGAAGAGGTGTCACAGGAGGATGGTGCCGCGGTGGAGGAGGAGCATGATTTTAACTTTTCTGGGATCCCTGGTCCGTGGCTGGGGGGAGGAGTCCGAGGACGACATTCTCCTGGGCGATGAGCAGGAGCAAGGGTGCTTCACCACTTCCAATTTAGTGAAAATGGGGGCTTTCATGCTTCAGTGTTTGAAGAGGGACCCCCGTATAAAAAACATAAAGGGCAAGGATCAGTAATGAGTGGCAACGTACTTATACCCCCAGTACAAACACAAAATGGCAGACATGTTACCAGCATCACAGAGGGCTGTCAGAATGCAGCATTTCCAGGCCTTGCTGGGTTTTTTCTCTCTCAGGCTATGAGCTGAGCGCTGCGATTGGCCAGCGCTACATTATGGAAGAAGGAGACGCCGGCAGGTTCCACTGGGTCGAGCCTAATATGTGAAGATACCGGAGGCTATACCGGGCGAACGGAGCGGCGCCCAGGGATAATAGTAAGTGCAGGGGGATCCCTGTGCACCGCTCTACATGTCTGTATACTTAGTTTAGATTTTTTTAATCTAGTGAAAGGTCCTCTTTAAGTGTGACCACTGCTGCTGGATTGCAGGGTGGCCATAACCATGGAAATGAGAAGTGCATGGAGAAATGAATCAAGCCAGAAAAGGAAGCAATGTGGATAATAACAATATATTATTAAGCGCCTTGTATTAACTTTCTCTACATGATGAATGCCATTTGCTGAAGTGAGAGAACATCTTTAAGTGTGTGTATTTCTTCATATGGCACTCATACTCAATACTAAATGAATTGAGATGTTTTCAATATTTTGTTTCCATTGTTTTCCATTTGTATATAATTAACATGTGTATCAATGCTGTGACGTCCATAATTCCACAACTTTTCATTCTTGGTGTTGCAATTTCAATGTTGAAGTGTATGTATGTGTGTGTGTGTGTGTATATACATATACAATGAGGAACAGAAGTATTTGAACACCCTGAAATTTTGTTTCTAAAGCTTAGAAATCACGGAGGGGTCTGAAATTCACATTGTAGGTGCATTCCCACTCTGAAAGACAAAAAAAATTATAATCAGGAAATCACATTGTATGATTTTTAAACAATTTATTTGTCTTCCACTGCTGAACATAAGTATTTGAACACCTGAGAAACAGCAAGAATGGTTTAAAATCATGCATTGCACAGAAGGTTCCCCTGCTCAAGTCATCGCATGGCCAGGCCTGTCTGGAGTTTGCCAATGACCATCTGGATGATCCAGAGGAATCATGGGAGAAAGTCATGTGGTCAGATGAGACCAAAGTAGATTTTTTTAGTCTAAACTTTACACGTCGTGTTTGGAGGAAAAAGAAGGATCAGTTGCATCCCAAGAGCATCATCCCTACTGTGAAGCATGGGGGTGGTAACATCATGGTTTTGGGGTGCTTTTCTGCAAAGGGGACAGGACGACTGTACTGTATTAAGCAGAGGATGAATGGGTACATTTATTGTGAGATTTTGAGCAACAACCTCCTTCCCTCAGTCAGAGCATTGAAGAAGGGTCGTCGCTGGGTCTTCCAACATGACAACGACCCGAAGCACACAGCCAGGATAACCAAGGAGTGGCTCTGTAAGAAGCACATCAAGGTTCTGGAGTGGCCTAGCCAGTCTCCAGACCTAAATCCAATAGAACATCTATGGAGGGAGCTGAAACTCAGTGTTGCTCAGCGACAGCCCCAAAACCTGACAGATCTAGAGGAGATCTGTGTGGAGGAGTGGGCCAAAATCCCTGTTGCAGTGTGTGCAAACCTGGTCAAGAACTACAGGAAATGTTTGACCTTTGTAATTGCAAACAAAGGCTTCTGTACCAAATATTAAAACTGATTTTCTCAGGTGTTCAAATACTCATGTTCAGCAGTGCAAGACAAATACATTCTTTAAAAATTATACAATGTGAATTCCTGATTTTTATTTTTATTTTTATTCAGTCTCTCAGAGTGGGAATGCACCTACAATGTGAATTTCAGACCCCTCCATGATTTATAAGTGTGAGAACTTGCTAATTCACAGGGTGTTCAAATACTTCTGTTCTTCACTGTATATATATATATATATATATATATATATATATATAGCCACAGAACTGTTATTTTCTCTTTCCACGTCAATCTAAAATGCTTGAGAACAGCTATATGTGTTGTAGCTTTACGTTTTCATTTTGAGACTTTTCAAGCGCAACATACATTAGGCTTATCTTGCAAACACAGCATTTTTTCACTGTGAGATAGGTGTTTGATATTTTATTGGAAAGGTGAAAGACTAATCACACACAAGTGTTGCTGTACCATGCCAGTGCTCGCTGGATGTGAAGTAAATGGAAAGAAGATGAGACATTTAACCTTCCATACCATAACTTCACCTTCTATTTTGTTATATAACAGATAAATATGCCAGTTTATATCAGATTCTTGCATGTATTAAAAATTCTACAGTATTATTGACAAGTGCAACAAATGAATGCATACCTTTTTTTTTGGGGGGGGGGGTGGAAAGCTTTTAAATCCTTGTAACACACAAGTAAATAGACAACATGGCATAACAATATTTTTGATTAATTAAATAGGGGTGTTCTGAAATGGAAATACAGAATTTGGAATATGTCCCATCTCACAAGTTACATCTCACCTTTAAATGAAAATGGATCCTCTTAGTGCACAAAAAGCCTGGAGAAAACTGACCCAAGTCCGATGTGAATAAGACCGTGTAAGCAGAAAGAATGGTAAACATGAATTATGGAAAGGTTAGAATACATAATAAAGACATACTGTAAACCTAAAGCAAAACATACAACAAAGTAGTGTATTGTATATAAAATGTAGAATTCTTGCAAATATTACTGGCAAAGGATCAATAATTTATTTGTATAACCAACATTAAAGGGGTAGCTTAAAAATATTAAACTGTACCTAAACCTTTGAATAACTTTATTAAAATCTATTATAAGTGCTGTAAAATGAACATTGTAATATACTTTTTTTTTCCCATTTCCATATGAAATGGGCATTGAAAATAAGATGCCTATAGTGCTTTGGAATCCATACAGTTGTACACCACGTAGCTAAAGGCTCATGGGCTCTGGTGTCTCTCAGTGATTTGTGGCAAGGGACAGGGGAGCATGTATCCTTTCTACTGCCTGAGGCAAAAATTTCAACAGCACCCCCTTCATGCCAAATTCTCAACCAAACCCTTCATCCAGGCCTACTGTTAAATACATACCTCGAAAACCTTACATACAGTGCTTCAAAACGTACAGGATAATACAGTGCCACATTCACACCTCTTGTATCCAGTCACGTCTCCTCTGATTTAGACAGTCTCTTTCCTCATCTTCTCAATTCAGACCAGACCACCATGATGATTTCTTTCAGTTACCTCTTGTCTCTGAAGAGTTTGACAACAGACATTTTAGTTTCCTACTTTTCCATCATCCTCCCCACCTTCCCAACACCCCATCCTGCCACCCCAATAATGTGCACACTGTACTCCCCAATACTATACTACAGAAACAGTCCCCCTGAAAATACTAGTACCACACAGACTTCTGAAAATCACACTCCTCAGACACTTATCAAATGGAACCAACCTGGAAAATAAGAACAAAAAATATTAAAATATATATCTGCTGTTTCCTACCATATTATGCATGTGCATAAAGGTAACAGTTCACACTTGGAGGTGCAAGGTATTGAAAAGGTGACTCTGCCAGTTAAAGGTGGAGATGCACGCCATAGACTATTGAATTAAACGAGGCATGGACTCGCGGGGCAGGGATGTAAATATTACCACTTTACAAAGCTTTGGTGCAGCCTCATCTGGAAAATGCAGCTCAGCGACTAAACTGATAAGGGGCATGGAGGGTCTTAGTTATGAAAAAAGATTAAAATAATTGAATTTATTTAGTCTTGAGAAGAGACGTCTAAGGGGGGACGTGATTAACCTACAAATATATAAATGGGCCATACAAAAAATATGGTGAAAAACTGTTCCATTTAACCCCTTAAGGACACAGCCTTTTTACACCTTAGGACCAGGCCATTTTTTGAAAATCTGACCAGAGTCCCTTTAAGTGCTGATAACTTTAAAACGGTTTGACTTATCCAGGCCGTTCTGAGATTGTTTTTTCGTCACATATTGTACTTCATGACACTGGTAAAATGGAGTAAAAAAAAAAAATTTTTTTGCACCAAAAAATACCTAATTTAACAAAAATTTGAAAAAAATTTGCAAATTTCAAAGTTTCAGTTTCTCTACTTCTGTAATACATAGTAATACCCCCAAAAATTGTGATGACTTTACATTCCCCATATGTCTACTTCATGTTTGAATTGTTTTGGGAATGATATTTTATTTTTTGGGGATGTTATAAGGCTTAGAAGTTTAGAAGCAAATCTTGAAATTTTTCCGAAATTTACAAAAACTCAATTTTTAGGGACCAGTTCAGGTCTCAAGTCACTTTGCGAGGCTTACATTATAGAAACCACCCAAAAATGACCCCATCTAAGAAACTACACCCCTCAAGGTATTCAAAACTGATTTTGCATACGTTGTTAACCCTTTAGGTGTTGCACAAGAGTTATTGGCAAATAGGGAGGAAATTTGAGAATTTCATTTTTTTGTCTAATTTTTCATTTTAACCCATTTTTTCCACTAACAAACCAAGGGTTAACAGCCAAACAAGACTGTATCTTTATTGCCCTGACTCTGCCATTTACAGAAACACCCAATATGTGGCCGTAAACTACTGTACGGCCACACAGCGGGGCGTAGAGTGAAAGGTGCGCCGTTTGGTTTTTGGAAGGCTGATTTTTATGGACTGGTTTATTTACACCATGTCCCATTTGAAGCCCCCTGATGCACCCCTAGAGGAGAAACTCCCTAAAAGTGACCCCATCTAAGAAACTACACCCCTCAAGGTATTCAAAACTGATTTTACATACGTCGTTAACCCTTTAGGTGTTGCACAAGAGTTATTGGCAAATAGGGAGGAAATTTGAGAATTTAATTTTTTTGTCTAATTTTTCATTTTAACCCATTTTTTCCACTAACAAAGCAAGGGTTAACAGCCAAACAAGACTGTATCTTTATTGCCCTGACTCTGCCATTTACAGAAACACCCAATATGTGGCCGTAAACTACTGTACGGCCACACAGCGGGGCGTAGAGTGAAAGGTGCGCCGTTTGGTTTTTGGAAGGCTGATTTTTATGGACTGGTTTATTTACACCATGTCCCATTTGAAGCCCCCTGATGCACCCCTAGAGGAGAAACTCCCTAAAAGTGACCCCATCTAAGAAACTACACCCCTCAAGGTATTCAAAACTGATTTTACATACGTCGTTAACCCTTTAGGTGTTGCACAAGAGTTATTGGCAAATGGCGATGAAATTTGAGAATTTCATTTTTTTGCCTAATTTTCCATTTTAACCCATTTTTTCCACTAACAAAGCAAGGGTTAACAGCCAAACAAGACTGTATCTTTATTGCCCTGACTCTGCTGTTTACAGAAACACCCCATATGTGGCCGTAAACTACTGTACGGGCACACAGCGGGGCGTAGAGTGAAAGGTGCGCCGTTTGGTTTTTGGAGGGCTGGTTTTGCTGGACTGTTTTTTTGGCACCATGTCCCATTTGAAGCCCCCCTGATGCACCCCTAGATTATAAACTCCATAAAAGTGACCCCATCTAAGAAACTACACCCCTCAAGGTATTCAAAACTGATTTTACAAACTTTGTTAACCCTTTAGGTGTTGCACAAGATTTAATGGAAAATAGAGATACAATTTCAAAATTTCACTTTTTTGGCAGATTTTCCATTTTAATATTTTTTTTCCAGTTACAAAGCAAGGGTTAACAGCCAAACAAAACTCATTATTTATGGCCCTAATTCTGTAGTTTACAGAAACACCCCATATGTGGTCGTAAACAGCTGTACGGGCACACGGCAGGGCGCAGAAGGAAAGGAACACCATATGGTTTTTGGAAGGCATATTTTGCTGGACTGGTTTTTTTGACACCATGTCCCATTTGAAGCCCCCCTGATGCACCCCTAGAGTAGAAACTCCAAAAAAGTGACCCCATTTTAGAAACTACGGGATAGGGTGGCAGTTTTGTTGGTACTAGTTTAGGGTACATATGATTTTTGGTTGCTCTATATTACACTTTTTGTGCGGCAAGGTACCAAGAAATAGCTTTTTTGGCACCGTTTTTTTTTTTGTTATTTACAACATTCATCTGACAGGTTAGATCATGTGGTAATTTTATAGAGCAGGTTGTCACGGACGCGGAGATACCTAATATGTATACAATTTTTTTTATTTATGTAAGTTTTACACAATGATTTCATTTTTAAAACCAAAAAAATGTTTTAGTGTCTCCATAGTCTAAGAGCCATAGTTTTTTCAGTTTTTGGGCGATTATCTTAAGTAGGGTCTCATTTTTTGCGGGATGAGATGACGGTTTGTTTGGCATCTATTTTGGGGTGCATATGACTTTTTGATTGCTTGCTATTATACTTTTTGTGACGTAAGATGACAAAAAATGGCTTTTTTTACACCGTTTTTATT
The DNA here is from genome assembly GCF_905171765.1 of Bufo bufo. NCBI lineage: Eukaryota > Metazoa > Chordata > Amphibia > Anura > Bufonidae > Bufo > Bufo bufo. The sequence continues at coordinate 144,115,387 of NC_053396.1, read as the reverse complement.
TTTATTTTTTTACGGTGGTCATCTGAGGGGTTAGATCATGTGATATTTTTATAGAGCGGGGCGATACGGACGCGGCGATACCTAATATGTATACTTTTTTTTTATTTATGTAAGTTTTACACAATGATTTCATTTTTGAAACAAAAAAAATCATGTTTTAGTGTTTCCATAGTCTAAGAGCCATAGTTTTTTCAGTTTTTGGGCGATTATCTTGGGTAGGGTATGATTTTTGCGGGATGAGATGACGGTTTGATTGTTACAATTTTGGCGTACATGCGACTTTTTTGATCACTTTTATTACCTTTTTTGGGAAGTAAGGTGGGCAAAATTTCAATTTCATCATAGTTTTTTATTTTTTATTTTTATGGTGTTCACCGTTCGGGTAAAGTAACATGACCGTTTTATAGATCAGGTTGTTACGGACGCGGCGATACCAAACATGTGTAGGGAATTTTATTTTTTTCATTTTTTATCAGTGATAAATGTGTTTTTTGATTTTTACTTTTTTTTCACTTTTATTCACTTTTTTTTGACCCAGACCCACTTGGTTCTTGAAGATCCAGTGGGTCTGATGTCTGTATAATACAGTACAGTACAATATATATTGTTCTGTACTGTATTTTACTTACACTGAACAGATCTATGCCTTTCAGCACAGATCTGTTCAGCACCATGGACAGCAGGACGCCTGAGAGGCGTCCTGTTGCCATGGGAACCTTCCCCGTCTGCTCAGTACTGCTCAGAACTTCGCAGACGGGGAAGGGTAAGGAGGGGATCTCTCGGGGGGCTCTCTGGGGGCTCTCTCCCTCCCCATCGGGGGGCTGCAAAGGCACAGCAGCCCCCCGATGGGAGAGGGAGGGAGCTCCCTGCGCTGTTAACCTTTTCCATACAGCGGTCCGTACGGACCGCTGTATGGAAAGGGTTAAACGGCTGACATCGCATCGCAGATGTCAGCCGTTTATACCAGGGTGCCAGCAATGTGCTGGCACCCTGGTATCCCCACTAGACACCAACGATTATACAAGGGGAGGCGGGCGGGGGATCGCGATCCCGCCTGCCGCACCGCCCGCCTCCCGCACCGCCCACACCGCCCGCAACCCTCCCCCTGCACCTCCCGCCACCATAAAAATCATTCGGGGGTGCAGGGGGGGGTGAATAAAACTTTTTTTTTAGGCATATAAAGTTTCTGATCCCCGCGGTCAGGGACCGCGGGGACCAGAAACTTCAAAAATCGCAGCAAACCGCAGGTCTGAATTGACCTGCGGTTTGCCGCGATCGCCGACATGGGGGGGTCACGGGACCCCCCCGCGCATTTAGCCTAGGTGCCTGCTCAATGATTTGAGCAGGCACCGGGTTCCGATCACTGCCAGCCGCACGGCAGTGATCGAAAATACACAGGGCGTACATGTACGCCCTGTGTCCTTAAGTACCAGGGCACAAGGGCGTACCTGTACGCCCTATGTCCTTAAGAGGTTAAAATGTCCTCAAAAGACAAGGGGGCACTGCCTCCGACTGGAGAAGAAAAAGTTCAGTCTCCAGAAGCGTTAAAGCTTCTTTACTGTAAGAACTGTGAATCTGTGGAATAGACTACCTCCGGACGTGGTCACAGCAGGAACAGTGGACAGCAGGGACGGACTGACCATTCAGGCACTCGGGCATGGACCGAGGGCCTGCGGCCACTAGGGGGCCCCATGAGAGGCTCCTCCTGCTGTGAAGGTGCTGTGAGTGGGTGGAGAGCGGAGGCGTGATATGTGGGTGGGGCTGCATGTGGGTGTGGCTTGAGGGTGGATGGGGACAGACACAGGGGCCCCATAATCTCATATTGTCTGGGGGCCCCATGAGTTGTCAGTCCGCCCCTGGTGGACAGTTTGAAAAAGGGTTTAGATGAATTCTTAAAAGTAAACAACATGCTTATAAAAACCTGTAGAAATCTCACTTCATTCTGCGATTCATGTCCCCATCTATTCCTTGGTTGAACTTGATAGACATATGTCTTTTTTCAGCCGTATCAACTATGTAACTATGTAACTATGAATGCTGAAGCTAGTTGAATATTCAAACTGGATACCTGTGTACCTAAACTGCAAGCAAGATTTTATATTACATTACTGAGTTTGACCTGTTTTGGTGTTTTTATTTCTTCATTAAATTTTTTCCTATGTATATAGCTGGTTGTGTCTGCTGTATCTGAGGTTAGTGGGGGTCATTCACTGTGAGCTGTTGTCACACATGCATTATATTCTCTAAGTGATTTTATTCAGCTCCGCCCCAACCCCAGATGTAAGCAGTACCAGTATTCACACCACTTTGCTACGACTAATGCCTCATTCACACGTCAGTGTTTTGGTCAGTGATTTCCATCAATGATTTTGAGCCAAAACCAGGTGCAACTCCAAACACAGAACTGGTGCAGATCTATCCCTTATACCTTATGTCTCTGGAGGCTGCACATCTGGTTTTGGCTCCTAATCACTGATGGAAATTACTGACCAAAACACTGACGTGTGAATGAGGCATAAGGCTACTTTCAGATTAGTTTTATTCAGGCCGCCTCTTGGCACTTTGCCGCTTTGCCGCCGGACCTCCGGTCTGCCCCATTATAGTCAATGGGTCCGGAGCGGACCTCCGGTGGCATGGTGCACTAGCAGCAGCACGGATCTGGCAGATTGTTCACCTGCCAGAACAGCCTGCCAGAGAAGGCTGTCGCTAATGTGAAAGTAGCCTGTGTTATAAACATCCGAAATGTGTCACTGGAGGTGCATTTTTATGTGCACTATATGTCTGGCATACCTGAATTTTATTATTATTTTTCAATAAAGGATTCCATAGTTTTATCCGGAGGCTGGAATTAACTTTTTCTTTAGTGTTAATAGTGCCCCCAATAGTAATAATGTCTCCATAGAGCCCATACTAGTAATCATGTTCGCCATTCTCCCCCAGTAATAATAATTCTCCTTATAATGTGTGCCAGTAGAAAAATGCTCCCTAATGTGTGCCAGTACAAACATACCCTCATAATGTGTGCCAATACTAAAAATACCCCCTTACATTGTAAAACAACTAAAGTAATAACTGGAATGGGTGGACTACAGTACCCTGAAAGATTATCAAAATTAGGGTTATTCACTTTAGAAAAAAGACGACTGAGGGGAGATCTAATTAATATGTATAAATAGATCAGGGGTCAGTACAGAGATCTATCCCATCATCTATTTATCCCCAGGGCTGTGACTGTGACGAGGGGACATCCTCTGCGTCTGGAGGAAAGAAGGTTTGTACACAAACATAGAAAAGGATTCTTTACGGTAAGAGCAGTGAGACTATGGAACTCTCTGCCTGAGGAGGTGGTGATGGTGAGTACAATAAAGGAATTCAAGTTACTATGTAATACAAAAAAAACTTATAATGTCTGCCAGTACAAAAAAATACCCCTTTTTAATGCGTGAGTTTATAATGTCTGCCAGTACAAAAAAAATGCCCTTATAATGCATGCCAGTGCTAAACATGCCCCCTTAAAATGTGTGCCAGTACTAAACTGCCCCCTTATGTGGGCGGGTACAAAAATGCTCCCTCTTAGTGCCCTCAGTAGAGCCAATGTCTAGGGATGAGCAAACCCATGGAAGTTTGGATTTGCCGGGTTCGGCCGAACTTCAGGTCAAAGTTCAGGTTCGGAACCCAAACTTGACCCAAACTTGACCCCATTCAAGTCAACAGGGACCCGAACTTCACTTTATCATTTTTCATTAAAACAGTGGATTTAGCGGCTATAACAGCGGTTATAGCGGAAAATAATAGCATTCTTAAGACAGAATGCAAAAGAATATGGCCATTTAGGTGTAAAAAAACTAACAAAAACAACTCATTTCATCCACTTGATCACGCTGCCGCAGTGTCTTCTATCTTCTTTCAGCAGGACCTACCAAAGTAGTGAGCGGGGTGATGTAATCACAGGTCCTTTGGCAGGTCCTGCTGAATGAAGATAGAAGACACTGTGGCAACTAGAGATGTCGCGAACATAAAATTTTCCGTTTGCGAACGGCGAACGCGAACTTACGCGAATGTTCGCGAATGGGCGAACCGGGCGAACCGCCATAGACTTCAATAGACAGGCGAATTTTAAAACCCACAGGGACTCTTTCTGGCCACAATAGTGATGGAAAAGTTGTTTCAAGGGGTCTAACACCTGGAATGTGGGATGCCGGAGGGGGATCCATGGCAAAACTCCCATGGAAAATTACGTAGTTGACGCAGAGTGTGGTAAGTTGAATTTGCAATGCGATTAATATAACCTGCATTAATCGCATTGCAAATTCAACTTAGATCTGAGTTCCTAATGGTTGTATTGCTAGAATTGACGAATATAACGAATATAGCACTATATTCTCAATCTTCGTTATATTCTAGCAATACAACCATTAGGAACCCAGCTCTACAACCATTAGGAACCCAGCTCTAAGTTGAATTCACAATGCAATTAATATAACCTATATTAGGCTGAGTTCACACGAGCGTGTCCGGATAAGGTCCGGATGCGTTGCGGCAAACCCGCACGAGTAGGTACCCAATTGCAGTCAGTTTTGACTGCTATTGTGTTCTGTTGTTCAGTTTTTATTGCGCGGGTGCAATGCGTTTTGCACGCGCGTGATAAAAAACTGACTGTGATACCCAGACCCGAACTTCTTCACATGGTCCATCACCGTGGTGATGGACCATGTGATTGGACCATGTGATCTGACATCACCACAGGTCCTTTAGCCGGCAGCTCATGATTAAAGAAGTAAGAAGAGACCAGCAGCTACGCGATCAAGAGGAGAAGGTGAGTTAATTATTTTTTTATTTTTTAACCCTCAATTGACCACCTACTAAGCATTCTGTATTAAAGAATGCTATTATTTTCCCTTATAACCATGTTATAACGGAAAATAATACAGTGAATAGACTGTCACCTAGCAACCGTGCGTGAAAATCGCACCGCATCCGCACTTGATTGCGGATGCTTGCGATTTTCACTCAGCCCTATTCACTTCTATGGGGCCTGCGTTGCATGAAAAACAATATAGAACATGCTGCGATTTTCACGCAACGCATAAGTGATGCGTGAAAATCACCGCTCATGTGCACAGCCCCATAAAAGTGAATGGGTCCGGATTCAGTGCAGGTGCAATGCGTTCACCTCACGCATTGCGTGTAAACTCAGCCTTAATCGCATTGCGATTACAACTTAGAGCTGGGTTCCTAATGGTTGTATTGCTAGAATTGACGAATATAGCGAATATAGCACTATATTCTCAATCTTCGTTATATTCTAGCAACACAACCATTAGGAACCCAGCTCTAAGTTGAATTCACAATGCGATTAATAAAACCTGTATTAATCACATTGCGATTACAACTTAGACACTGCAGCTTCAGAATGAATCTAAGATGGATGCTGTCCTTGCTTTTTGATAGGAGGTGGGAGGGTCTGGGAGGGAGGGTATGCTGATTGGCTGGAATGTGTCTGCTGACTGTGAGGTACAGGGTCAAAGTTTGCTCAATGATGATGTACAGGGGGCGGACCGAAGATCGCATATGTTCGCCCGCAGCGGCAAACGCGAACAAGCTATGTTTGCCGGGAACTGTTCGCCGGGAACTGTTCGCATGCGAATAGTTCGGGATATCACTAGTGGAAACGCGATCAAGTGAACGATCCCTACCAATGAACCCATAGAACCCCCATAATGTGTGCCAGTACAAGAGCATGCCTCCATATGTGTGCCAAATGTGTACAAAATGACCCTATTTAGTGCCCTCAGCAGATGCACCCATAGTGCTCCCCCCTAAGGTGGCCTAACAGCATGGTGCCAAATAAAAAACTATTAACTCAAATACTTACATTCAGCCTTCAGCCATGCAGTGCAGGCCTCTTCCTGCCTGTTTCCTGAGCTGTGCACTGCCCGACTCATTGCTCCACCTGTGCACTGGGCCTGTAACCTATCAGAGGAAAAAGTGTAGCAGGGAGGCATTGTGCCTTTGCTCCCCCTCAGCAGCTAACTGTATCACCATCCTGAGGATGGTAATACTGTACATAATTAGTTGTGCACTCCTGCCTCTCCCCTCCTGAATTTGGGGCCTGGTCTCAATAGAGACCTCTGAGACCCCTATAGCTACACCTCTAGGTATAAGGATTCAACTGAGGGGCTACAGTGAGCATTGTGCAAGTAGGAACACACATTGCTGCTCCTGCCTGTGCCAACTCTGCTCTGTTAAAGCCTGGCATACAGTAGCACATCTGATGTAGTAAGTCTGGCTGGCTCAGTTAGGAGCAGTAATGTGCTAGGCAGAGCTCCAGCCTCACTTGCTCCTTTCTGTTGAAAGCCTTGCATACCATGTTGGCGCAGGCCATCAATATCAGATCAGGGAAAGGGTATAACTCTATGCACCCTGTCAGTCAGATGTTTGAAGGGACCTGGTACACATACAATATATGTACTGTACCCTCATTATTGATTACGTGCAATCCGTCTAAGTACAGTAGTAGCAGCAATGTAAGCTAATTGCAGCTTCGGCCTGTCAATTAGGGCTCATGCTCACTATGAGGGATTAGCTCTTTTTCGGAGGTCATTATTACAATAATCTTCACAACAGCCAGATTGCAGGTCCAAACGTGAGGTTTATTTTCACAGCAACAAAACATAAATTAACCACCTCCCGACCGCCTAACGCACGGATGCGTCCGGAAGGTGGTTGATTCATTCCTCCTGGACGCATCCGTGCGTCATCTCGCGAGACGCGAGATTTCCTGTGAACGCGCGCACACAGGCGCGCGCGCTCACAGGAACGGAAGGTAAGAGAGTTGATCTCCAGCCTGCCAGCGGCGATCGTTCGCTGGCAGGCTGGAGATGTGATTTTTTTAACCCCTAACAGGTATATTAGACGCTGTTTTGATAACAGCGTCTAATATACCTGCTACCTGGTCCTCTGGTGGTCCCCTTTGTTTGGATCGACCACCAGAGGACACAGGTAGCTCAGTAAAGTAGCACCAAGCACCACTACACTACACTACACCCCCCCCCGTCACTTATTAACCCCTTATTAGCACCTGATCACCCCATATAGACTCCCTGATCACCCCCCTGTCATTGATTACCCCCCTGTCATTGATCAACCCCCTGTAAAGCTCCATTCAGACGTCCGCATGATTTTTACGGATCCACTGATAGATGGATCGGATCCGCAAAACGCATCCGGACGTCTGAATGAAGCCTTACAGGGGCGTGATCAATGACTGTGGTTATCACCCCATATAGACTCCCTGATCACCCCCCTGTCATTGATTACACCCCTGTCATTGATTTCCCCCCTGTAAAGCTCCATTCAGACGTCCGCATGATTTTTACGGATCCACTGATAGATGGATCGGATCCGCAAAACGCATCCGGACGTCTGAATGAAGCCTTACAGGGGCGTGATCAATGACTGTGGTTATCACCCCATATAGACTCCCTGATCACCCCCCTGTCATTGATCACACCCCTGTCATTGATCACCCCCCTGTAAAGCTCCATTCAGACGTCCGCATGATTTTTACGGATGCACTGATAGATGGATCGGATCCGCAAAACGCATCCGGACGTCTGAATGAAGCCTTACAGGGGCATGATCAATGACTGTGGTGATCACCCCATATAGACTCCCTGATCACCCCCCTGTAAAGCTCCATTCAGATGTCCGCATGATTTTTACGGATGCACTGATAGATGGATCCGATCCGCAAAACGCATCCGGACGTCTGAATGAAGCCTTACAGGGGCATGATCAATGACTGTGGTGATCACCCCATATAGACTCCCTGATCACCCCCCTGTAAAGCTCCATTCAGATGTCCGCATGATTTTTACGGATGCACTGATAGATGGATCCGATCCGCAAAACGCATCCGGACGTCTGAATGAAGCCTTACAGGGGCGTGATCAATGACTGTGGTTATCACCCCATATAGACTCCCTGATCACCCCCCTGTCATTGATTACACCCCTGTCATTGATCAACCCCCTGTAAAGCTCCATTCAGATGTCCGCATGATTTTTACGGATGCACTGATAGATGGATCGGATCCGCAAAACGCATCCGGACGTCTGAATGAAGCCTTACAGGGGCGTGATCAATGACTGTGGTTATCACCCCTGTCATTGATTACACCCCTGTCATTGATCAACCCCCTGTAAAGCTCCATTCAGATGTCCGCATGATTTTTACGGATGCACTGATAGATGGATCCGATCCGCAAAACGCATCCGGACGTCTGAATGAAGCCTTACAGGGGCATGATCAATGACTGTGGTGATCACCCCATATAGACTCCCTGATCACCCCCCTGTAAAGCTCCATTCAGATGTCCGCATGATTTTTACGGATGCACTAATAGATGGATCCGATCCGCAAAACGCATCCGGACGTCTGAATGAAGCCTTACAGGGGCGTGATCAATGACTGTGGTGATCACCCCATATAGACTCCCTGATCACCCCCCTGTCATTGATTACACCCCTGTAAAGCTCCATTCAGACGTCCGCATGATTTTTACGGATCCACTGATAGATGGATCGGATCCGCAAAACGCATCCGGACGTCTGAATGAAGCCTTACAGGGGCATGATCAATGACTGTGGTGATCACCCCATATAGACTCCCTGATCACCCCCCTGTCATTGATCACCCCCCCTGTCATTGATCCCCCCCCCTGTCATTGATCACCCCCCCTGTCATTGATCACCCCCCCTGTCATTGATCACCCCCCCTGTCATTGATCACCCCCCTGTCATTGATCACCCCCCCTGTCATTGATCACCCCCCCTGTCATTGATCACCCCCCCTGTCATTGATCACCCCCCCTGTCATTGATCACCCCCCTGTCATTGATCACCCCTCTGTAAGGCTCCATTCAGACATTTTTTTGGCCCAAGTTAGCGGAATTATTTTTTTTTTTTCTTACAAAGTCTCATATTCCACTAACTTGTGTCAAAAAATAAAATCTCACATGAACTCATCATACCCCTCACGGAATCCAAATGCGTAAAATTTTTTAGACATTTATATTCCAGACTTCTTCTCACGCTTTAGGGCCCCTAGAATGCCAGGGCAGTATAAATACCCCACATGTGACCCCATTTCGGAAAGAAGACACCCCCAGGTATTCCGTGAGGGGCATATTGAGTCCATGAAAGATTGAAATTTTTGTCCCAAGTTAGCGGAACGGGAGACTTTGTGAGAAAAAAATTAAAAATATCAATTTCCGCTAACTTGTGCCAAAAATTTTTTTTTTCTATGAACTCGCCATGCCCCTCATTGAATACCTTGGGGTGTCTTCTTTCCAAAATGGGGTCACATGTGGGGTATTTATACTGCCCTGGCATTCTAGGGGCCCCAAAGCGTGAGAAGAAGTCTGGTATCCAAATGTCTAAAAATGCCCTCCTAAAAGGAATTTGGGCACCTTTGCGCATCTAGGCTGCAAAAAAGTGTCACACATCTGGTATCGCCGTACTCAGGAGAAGTTGGGGAATGTGTTTTGGGGTGTCATTTTACATATACCCATGCTGGGTGAGAGAAATATCTTGGTCAAATGCCAACTTTGTATAAAAAAATGGGAAAAGTTGTCTTTTGCCAAGATATTTCTCTCACCCAGCAAGGGTATATGTAAAATGACACCCCAAAACACATTCCCCAACTTCTCCTGAATACGGCGATACCACATGTGTGACACTTTTTTGCAGCCTAGGTGGGCAAAGGGGCCCATATTCCAAAGAGCACCTTTAGGATTTCACAGGTCATTTACCTACTTACCACACATTAGGGCCCCTGGAAAATGCCAGGGCAGTATAACTACCCCACAAGTGACCCCATTTTGGAAAGAAGACACCCCAAGGTATTCCGTGAGGGGCATGGCGAGTTCCTAGAATTTTTTATTTTTTGTCACAAGTTAGTGGAAAATGCTGATTTTTTTTTTTTTTTTTTTTTTTTTATACAAAGTCTCATATTCCACTAACTTGTGACAAAAAATAAAAACTTCCATGAACTCACTATGTCCATCAGCGAATACCTTGGGGTGTCTTCTTTCCAAAATGGGGTCACTTGTGGGGTAGTTATACTGCCCTGGCATTCTAGTGGCCCAAATGTGTGGTAAGGAGTTTGAAATCAAATTCTGTAATAAATGACCTGTGAAATCCGAAAGGTGCTCTTTGGAATATGGGCCCCTTTGCCCACCTAGGCTGCAAAAAAGTGTCACACATCTGGTATCTCCGTACTCAGGAGAAGGTGGGGAATGTGTTTTGGGGTGTCATTTTACATATACCCCTGCTGGGTGAGAGAAATATCTTGGCAAAAGACAACTTTTCCCATTTTTTTATACAAAGTTGGCATTTGACCAAGATATTTCTCTCACCCAGCATGGGTATATGTAAAAAGACACCCCAAAACACATTCCCCAACTTCTACTGAATACGGAGATACCAGATGTGTGACACTTTTTTGCAGCCTAGGTGGGCAAAGGGGCCCATATTCCAAAGAGCACCTTTCGGATTTCACAGGTCAATTTTTACAGAATTTGATTTCAAACTCCTTACCACACATTTGGGCCCCTAGAATGCCAGGGCAGTATAACTACCCCACAAGTGACCCCATTTTGGAAAGAAGAGACCCCAAGGTATTCGCTGATGGGCATAGTGAGTTCATGGAAGTTTTTATTTTTTGTCACAAGTTAGTGGAATATGAGACTTTGTATGAAAAAAAAAAAAAAAAAAAAAATCATCATTTTCCACTAACTTGTGACAAAAAATAAAAAATTCTAGGAACTCGCCATGCCCCTCACGGAATACCTTGGGGTGTCTTCTTTCCAAAATGGGGTCACTTGTGGGGTAGTTATACTGCCCTGGCATTCTAGGGGCCCAAATGTGTGGTAAGGAGTTTGAAATCAAATTCAGTAAAAAATGACGAGTGAAATCCGAAAGGTGCTCTTTGGAATATGGGCCCCTTTGCCCACCTAGGCTGCAAAAAAGTGTCACACATCTGGTATCTCCGTACTCAGGAGAAGGTGGGGAATGTGTTTTGGGGTGTCATTTTATATATACCCATGCTGGGTGAGAGAAATATCTTGGCAAAAGACAACTTTTCCCATTTTTTTATACAAAGTTGTCATTTGACCAAGATATTTATCTCACCCAGCATGGGTATATGTAAAAAGACACCCCAAAACACATTCCTCAACTTCTCCTGAGTACGGCAATACCAGATGTGTGACACTTTTTTGCAGCCTAGGTGGGCAAAGGGGCCCATATTCCAAAGAGCACCTTTCGGATTTCACAGGTCATTTTTTACTGAATTTGATTTCAAACTCCTTACCACACATTTGGGCCCCTAGAATGCCAGGGCAGTATAACTACCCCACAAGTGACCCCATTTTGGAAAGAAGAGACCCCAAGGTATTTCGTGATGGGCATAGTGAGTTCATAGAACTTTTTATTTTTTGTCACAAGTTAGTGGAATATGAGACTTTGTAAGAAAAAAAAAAAAAAAAAAAAAAATCATCATTTTCCGCTAACTTGTGACAAAAAATAAAAAGTTCTATGAACTCACTATGCCCATCAGCGAATACCTTAGGGTGTGTACTTTCAGAAATGGGGTCATTTGTGGGGTGTTTGTACTGTCTGGGCATTGTAGAACCTCAGGAAACATGACAGGTGCTCAGAAAGTCAGAGCTGCTTCAAAAAGCGGAAATTCACATTTTTGTACCATAGTTTGTAAACGCTATAACTTTTACCCAAACCATTTTTTTTCTACCCAAACATTTTTTTTTTATCAAAGACATGTAGAACTATAAATTTAGAGCAAAATTTCTATATGGATGTCGTTTTTTTTTGCAAAATTTTACAACTGAAAGTGAAAAATGTCATTTTTTTGCAAAAAAAATCGTTAAATTTCGATTAATAACAAAAAAAGTAAAAATGTCAGCAGCAATGAAATACCACCAAATGAAAGCTCTATTAGTGAGAAGAAAAGGAGGTAAAATTCATTTGGGTGGTAAGTTGCATGACCGAGCAATAAACGGTGAAAGTAGTGTAGGTCAGAAGTGTAAAAAGTGGCCTGGTCTTTCAGGGTGTTTAAGCACTGGGGGCTGAGGTGGTTAAACAAAACAAACACCTGCCCGTCTGGGCACTTGCTAATACAAAAACACAAGCCCTGACTCACCTAGATCGAGCGCTTTTCATATGTGGAACATAAATGCGGCTTTCTCCAGCCATATAGTTCAGGTCATCCTCCCAACTATGGCCTCGTGACCCTTGTTCCCAGGCTTCACGGCGTCCCCCAACATCCCAGCTAGCACCTAGCCCCGTGACCCCTCAGCCAGCCCGGCTGAGACTACTCATACAGAGCCTACAGCAGGACTCTGTTTAACAAAGACTCTCTCTCCTCTGACTGACAGTCTGGGCTGGGCTCTTATCCCAGACTGATTGTGGCACCTGATGCAGCCTCAGCACCTGATAACTGACGGAGAAGACATGGAAACTCCTGCCATAAATTTCCCCTAGCAGCTATGAGGCCTGTCACTGCCTCACACTCACAAACAGATTTTCTTCTTGTGTCCATTCAGTTTTTTTGCGTACCCTATGCAGAACCATTCATTTTAATGGGTCTGCAAAAAAACAGAAGTTACTCCGTGTGCATTCTGTTTCTATGTGTCCGTATTTCCATTCTGCAAAAAAATAGAACATGTCCTATTATTGTCTGCATTATGGACAAGAATGATACTGTTCTATTAGGGGCCAGCTGTTCCATTCTGTAAATGTCACGACTGTGTCATGGTCTGGTGTAGTGGACCATGACACTTTTGCCATGCATGCTTGTTGCTGGTGGCAACATGTTGTTTTGCATGTTTTGACACTTCCCATTTAGGTTGTGTGTCCCTTCCCATTCTGTTGTGCACGAGGTTATGTTTGTATGCACTGTGACTCCTCCCTTCACTTGCAGTTGTCCGCGGCAACGTCTGGTGTTGTGTGCATGTGGTGCCAGTGTCTCGGCCTGTTGGCTGTTCCACAGGACATGGTTGCCACGCATGCCGTTGCCGGCGGTAACAGGTGAGTGTGAGTATGTGTATTCCACTTTAAGTTGCTGTCTTCCCTTCCCTGGTGTTGGAAGGGTAATTCCCTTCTGTGTGTGTGAACACTGGGTGTGTCTGTGTGGGTGTGGCTACTTGGGCCTATATAGCCTCTGCTGAGAGCAGTAGACAGAGGGGTACTCCAGCCTTGGTTGCAAGCTGGAGGCACCCTCCTGGTCCCTTATACCAGCTGCCAGTGAGGACCACCCTTGTGGTCATAGAATGTATACCCGATGTTATGAAAATGTTGTTATGGGATGTGATGTTAAGTTTATGTTGATGTGGTGTCTGTTAGTTATTGCAGCGTATGGTTTCCTGGGTTCCTGTGTGGTGTGTGCTCTGTCTCTAGTGTTGTTGTGGACAGCAGCACTTATACTTGGCTTCCAGGCTCTGTGTCTGTGGCAGGTAGGTGTGGTACTAGTTGCATTTACCTGCCATTTCCATATGTCTGTTTCTGACCCCCTTTCCATGCAGCTTGGCCAGTGAGACTCCTGTTCCTCCATATCCAGAAGGAACAGGTCGTCTTACCCTGCTCTTAGTTTAGGGCCACCTGAGGGCTAGCAGAGACTTCAAGGTTCCGGAGCATGAGCCCTCCTACCATCAAGGTCGGCTCATGTAGCTAGGAGTCAGGGTCAGATTAGGGATGCGATTAGGAGGTGACCTGCTCCCTAATTCTACTGTCCTGGCCAAGCAGCGATTAACTCCTCGTGGCACCGCACGGCTGAGAGTTTTCCCCTTCCGCAGCCGTGACAGTAAAATATGGAATTCACATGGACATCATTCGTATTTTTTCTGGATCCCTTATTTGCAATCCGCAAAATACATATGGCCATGTGCATGAGCCCTTAAATGGAACAATGCTGTAAATACCCTTATTATTTTGCAGCCCCTGTGCAAGTAAACACTGAAGAGACTACAAAGCTTGCACAAGTACCATAGCCCTTTTAAACAGCCAATTGACAGGGGTCTAGAGAGCCGGATGAGCGGTGAAGCAATTTTTTGCTCTATAGATGAGATCTGATTGGTTACTATAGACCAGTGGTGGCAAACCTATGGCACACATGCCAGAGGTGTCACTTGGAGCTCTCTCTTTGGGCACGCTCAAGCTGGAAAAAGTCTGGTGTACTAATATGCCTTATGCCTTCGATTTTTTCCTTCATCAGTGCAGGGCGCACTATGAACAGCACAGCCAGCGCATTGAATGTAGACAGGCTATTATAGCTAAATGATAATAACCATATTGGATTGTAATTTTCAGGTTAAATTGTCGTGTTAGCACTTTGTGATAAATATGTGGGATTTTAGTTGCAGTTTGGGCACTCAGCCTCTAAATGGTTCGCCACCACTGCTATAGACAATAAGAGCAATTTCGCTGTTATCCACTTTTGATAAATGAGACCTAGAGTTTGAAAGGTGATGGAGTAGGGATTCTCTGCTAAGATTTTAAGCTGAGGGTTTTCTTTATTTTTTACTTAATTTGTCTTATATGGAGTTGGCAGCAGCAACCCTCAACTCACAATACATGTCCTACTGACAAGGCTAGACTTGGGGAAGGGGGGGGGCTGTGCAACTGATCCATGTCAGATGTTCAGAAACTGCTTTTCACTTTGAAGAGAACCAGAGAACCAGCATTTCTTTATTTGAGAGAAAGTAAAAGATATAAACCCTTTCCTTGCAAGAAAGAAGCCTATGTGAGGCAAGTGCCGATTGGAGATGATCATTGATGTGTATAGCTGGGTTAGTCTGTGCCTGTGTGTGAATATTTATTTATAAACTAGAGACAAGCTTGTGTATGTGTATATATGTGTCACGACCTATCGCTGACCCTGTTGTGCCTGGATCAGAAGATCGCAGAGCGTAGCTACCTTTGTCTGTTTCGCCGAAATGTGAATCAGGGCTGGCGCCATCCCAGATGAGGCACATTATGGGTAATGGATTCTTCGCTATATGTTTGAATATTATTGCACTTCGCACTTGCACTTTTATTGTTACTTAAATATTAGCATTGTATTGAACCAGCACATTTGTGTCTTCCTCTTGTGAATGCCACCTTTTACCTGCACCTGTTTTTATGTATGAATTATACCTCATTTATTGTGTCAATAAAGTGTATTTATATTCTATGCGATCTGGTAATTTTTTTTTAGTTCTCATAGTATAGTTTATTTCACCATAGGCATACATGTTATTTTTACATGGTATTTATATACATATAACTTTGTATGGTATCTGTACACATGAAAAGTTATATGTTTTATTGGCTCATATTTATTGGATGTTTTAAGTGAATTAGGCACAATACCAAACATTGACCATGGACAAGAGTGATACTATTTCTGAGAATAAAATAACCTTTCTTCTAGATATTTAGGGGTTCGTTTACTAAGCTTAAATACACCTAAATTAGGTGCATTTCAGGAGAAGTTGGCAGCGCAATGGCCAGTTCAAAAATTTTGGGCATGGCATGGGTGGGGAAGGGGATGGGCTGGCAGGCCCGTCTCATTCACAATTTTTTATGCCTGTTTCAGAAGCTGATTTACATTAAAAACTGGAGCTTGATATGCCAAAGTTATGGATGGGGCCTGCGCCTCTTCATAACTATAGCGGAACCACCGCCAGCTAAGGGCCTTTATTAAGACCAACGTCTAAAATGCTGGTCTTAATAAATGTGTCCTTAGGCTTTTTGAATATAGCTTAAGTCAATGTCATTATAAATAAGTGGTAAAATGTGATACTTTTAATTTAATGTTCTAAATAATAATAATAATAATAATAATTTACTTGACACTGTTAAAGACTTGCAATAGTTCATTCCAGTTAAAATTCTAGAGGAAGGAAAATTATAAAGTTCAGGGACAGCAGCTAAATGGAATGTACTAAAACTCAAGGGAAAAGGGTGATATAATGCATGTGACAGTAAATGACAAAACATTTCAAATTTTATACATTTTTCCTTGAACAACCTATCCAAATGTGCTTGTCTAGTATTGAACATATCTTCCCGTATAATTTTTTATGATTCTGTTCTTCACTTTTACTTTAATAGTAGATATTCTTCTGCTATTTCATTCTTTCTAATAAAACAGTAGAATAACTTCCATGTGAGTACAGTTCATCTGACAGTCTTGCAAGTCATTGTATATGAGTATTTGAGATGCCTTGAGTTAGGCTTTGGAAAATTAAATGAAACAGATAAAGTTAAAAAGGTCAAGAAAGTAGGTCAATTACTTCTGGCAAAGAGAACATGTACAGGCTGTTTTTGGAAGACCTACATAGTAGATATAATAGTAGTAATAGTAGCAATAATAATAATGATACAATTAAAATAAATAATATGATTATAAGGATTTATATAGATCAAATGTCAACCATCATATATACTATAATACAGCACCATGTATTTTTAAGTTGAGCTTGAAAAAAAAAGCAAAACACACAGTAACAATGTGAATTGTTGAGTATCTGTCAAGTATCAGAACACCAAAGAGTTGAAAGTTGAATTAAAGGCACAATATTGGATTATGCAATCAACCTCAACAACTGTAATACCTTAGAACATTGATATGTACAGATCATGTATGCAAGTGAAAAGTCAAGAGTCCCTGTTTCTCCATTCCTCAAAGCCGTAGGCACTCTGTGTTACCATATGGTGCCTCCTTATGGCACAGTATTACAGACATAATTGAATGCTACCCTAATTTAACATTCAGTGGAAAATTGAAGATCTTGTTTCTGATTCCAGATAAAAACCCTGTGAATAGCTCTGTATGAAATCTGAGGCACATGTAGGCACACTAGGACCCCAAAAAGTCTATGGGTGTAGTATGGCTCCACATAGCCCATAGGCTGCACAGAGACATAATACAGCACATAAATGAGTCCTATAAATTAATGGTCTGAGATTTACTTTAACCCTTTCTACCCTGGGCCAGTTTTCACCTTCCAGCCCAGGCCATTTTTTGCAAATCCGACATGTGTCACTTTATGTCATAATAATTTTGGAACACTTTCACTTATCCAGGCCATTCTGAGACCTTTTCTCGTGACACATTGTACTTCACGATAGTGCTAAATTTTATTTATTAAAAAATCCAAAATTAACCCAAAATTTTGAAAAAGTCACAATTTTCTAAATTAGAATTTCTATACTTTTACTACATATAGTAAATATATATTTTTTTTTAGGACATTAGAAGGCTCAGAGGTTTAGAAGCCATTTTTTAGCAACATTTCCCAAAAACTTTTTTTTAAGCACCAATTCAGCTATAAAGTGATGTTAGGGGGGCTTACATAATAGAAACCACCCATAAATGAGACAATTTTAGAAACTACACCCCTCAAATTATTTTACAAACTTTGTTAACCCTTTAGGTGTCCCATAAGAATTAAAGGAAAATGGAGGCGAAATTTCAAAAATAATTTTTTTATGCAGATTTTTCATGTTAATCATTTTTTTCTTGCAACACAGCAAGGGTCAACAGTAGAGTTGAGCGAACACCTGGATGTTCGGGTTCGAGAAGTTCGGCTGAACTTCCCGGAAATGTTCGGGTTCGGGATCCGAACTCGACCCGAACTTCGCCCCGAACCCGAACCCCATTGAAGTCAATGGGGACCCGAACTTTTCGGCACTAAAAAGGCTGTAAAATAGCCCAGGAAAGGGCTAGAGGGCTGCAAAAGGCATCAAAATGTAGGTAAATCCCCTGCAAACAAATGTGGATAGGTAAATGTAGGTAAATCCCCTGCTAACACGTTCCATATCAGGTGGTGGTGCAGTTAGCTGTGGCGTAGTGACAAAACTTTTCCACATCTCTGCCATGCTAACCCTGCCCTCAGAGGAGCTGGCCGTGACACAGCTGCGTTGGCGACCTCTTGCTCCTCCTCTGCCTTCGCCTTGGGCTTCCACTTGTTCCCCTGTGACATTTGGGAATGCTCTCAGTAGCGCGTCTACCAACGTGCGCATCTTCCTTTCAGTTAGGTGGGCACATTGTCTTTGTACCGGGGATCCAGCAGGGTGGCAACCCAGTAGTACGCACACGTTAAAATGTGGGCAACTCTGCTGTTGTTGCGCAGGCACTGCAGCATGTAGTCGCTCCTGTGTGCCAGGATGCCCAGAGGTAAGGACAAGCTGTCCTCTGTGGGAGGCGTATCGTCATCGTCCTGCATTTCCCCCCAGCCACGCACCAGTGATGGGCCCGAGCTGCGTTGGGTGCCACCCCGCTGTGAACATGCTTCAGCCTCATCCTCCTCCACCTCCTCCTCATCCTCGTCCTCCTCGTCCTCCAGTAGTGGGCCCTGGCTATATGAGTTTCAGAATGGCCTGCTGACGTTTACCCCGGGCTGTGCTGAAGTTGGTGGTGAAGGTGTTTGGCTGACTGGATGAGCAGGTGAAAGAAGAGGAGGAGGAAGCCAAGTAGGAGGAGGAGGCAACAGGAGGCAAAGAATGTTGCCCTGCGATCCTTGGCGGAGGAAGGACGTGCGCCAAACAGCTCTTCGCCTGGTGCCCAGCCGCCACTACATTTACCCAGTGTGCAGTTAGGGAGATATAGCATCCCTGGCCGTGCTTACTGGTCCACGTATCTGTGGTTAGGTGGACCTTGCCACAGATGGCATTGCGCAGTGCACACTTGATTTTATCGGATACTTGGTTGTGCAGGGAAGGCACGGCTCTCTTGGAGAAGTAGTGGCGGCTGGGAACAACATACTGTGGGACAGCAAGCGACATGAGCTGTTTGAAGCTGTCTGTGTCCACCAGCCTGAATGACAGCATTTCATAGGCCAGTAGTTTAGAAATGCTGGCATTCAGGGCAAGGGATCGAGGGTGGCTAGGTGGGAATTTACGCTTTCTCTCAAATGTTTGTGAGATGGAGAGCTGAACGCTGCCGTGTGACATGGTTGAGATGCTTGGTGACGGAGGTGGTAGTGTTGGTGGTACATCCTCTGTTTGCTGGGCGGCAGGTGCCAACGTTCCTCCAGAGGCGGAGGAAGAGGCCGAGGCGGCAGCAGCAGAAGAGGTAGCAGGGGGAGCCTGAGTGAGTTCCTTGTTTTTAAGGTGTTTACTCCACTGCAGTTCATGCTTTGCATGCAGGTGCCTGGTCATGCAGGTTGTGCTAAGGTTCAGAACGTTAATGCCTCACTTCAGGCTCTAATGGCACAGTGTGCAAACCACTCGGGTCTTGTCGTCAGCACATTGTTTGAAGAAGTGCCACGCCAGGGAACTCCTTGAAGCTGCCTTTGGGGTGCTCGGTCCCAGATGGCGGTGGCCAGTAGCAGACGGACTCTCTTGGCGACGGGTGTTCTGATTTTGCCCACTGCTCCCTCTTTTGCTACGCTGTTGGCTCGGTCTCACCACTGCCTCTTCCTCCGAATTCTGAAAGGCAGTGGCACGACCTTCATTCCATGTGGGGTCTAGGACCTCATCGTCCCCTGCATCGTCTTCCACCCAGTCTACCTCCCTGACCTCCTGTTCAGTCTGCACACTGCAGAAAGACGCAGCAGTTGGCACCTGTGTTTTGTAATCATCAGAGACGTGCTGAGGTGGTATTCCCATGTCCTCATCAGGAAACATAAGTGGTTGTGCGTTAGTGCATTCTATCTCTTCCACCCCTGGGGAAGGGCTAGGTGGATGCCCTTGGGAAACCCTGCCAGCAGAGTCTTCAAACAGCATAAGAGACTGCTGCATAACTTGAGGCTCAGACAGTTTCCCTGATATGTATGGGGGTGATGTGACAGACTGATTGGCTTGGTTTTCATGTGCCATCTGTGCACTTTCTGCAGATGACTGGGTGGGAGATAATGTGAACGTGCTGGATCCACTGTCGACCACCCAATTGACTAATGCCTGTACCTGCTCAGGCCTTACCATCCTTAGAACGGCATTGGGCCCCACCAAATATCGCTGTAAATTCTGATGGCTACTGGGACCTGAGGTAGTTGGTTCACTAGGACGTGTGGCTGTGGCAGAACGGCCACGTCCTATCCCAGCACCAGAGGGTCCACTAACACCACCACGACCATGTCCGCGTCCCTTACTAGATGTTTTCCTCATTGTTACCGTTCACCACAATAAGAAAAAAATAATTTGGCCCAATGTATTGAATTCAAATTCAGACCTTTTTTTACAGGCACCTAACACTATCTGGCTATCTATTTAGGTACCGTATTACACTAATACAGGCACAGCAGTAACGACAGATTTAGCTAAATATAAATTGTAGGCCTAGTATTTAGGTGCTGGGTGACAGGTATCCCTTTTACGGACAGAATTAGACTTGGAAATGCACGGTAGCGTGTGAAGTTATTGAGGATGACCCTATCTGCACCTTCAATCTAATATACCCTTTTATGGATAGATTTAACCTTGGCCTGATAGAGCAGGAACCACTAATTTAGAGAATTGCTAAATTGGGAATTGTATTCAACCCAGAACAAAAACTGTGCTTCGGCAGACAGCAGACAGTATTACAATTGGCTAGCCACAGCTGAAACACCAGATTTAGGGTACTGCTATTTTGGCAATTGTATTTTACCCCTCAATAAAATAGCAAGCACAGCCAAGCCCCTGATGTAGGATATAGCAAAAAAAAACAACACACTATTGATGGTTAAAAATTGACTTGGTGGCAGCTTGTGCTGGCGCACCACAAGACACAAAATGGCCACCGATCACCCCAGAAAAAAGTGACTGAAAAACGCTCTGGGCAGCCTTAAAACAGTGAGCAATTGAATAGCAGAGGTTGTATGATACACAGCTGTATATCGATCACTTCAGTAAATAAATCACTGCCTAATCTCGCCCTAACAGCAGCAGCTGCATCCTATCCCTACACTGATCAGAGCAGAGTGACGTGCGGCGCTACGTGACTCCAGCTTAAATAGATGCTGGGTCACATGCTGCACTGGCCAATCACAGCCATGCCAATAGTAGGCATGGCTGTGATGGCCTCTTGGGGCAAGTAGTATGACGCTCGTTGATTGGCTGCTTTGCAGCCTTTCAAAAAGCGCCAAGAAAGCGCCGAACACCGAACCCGAACCCGGACTTTTACGAAAATGTTCGGGTTCGGGTCCGTGTCACGGACACCCCAAAATTCGGTACAAACCCAAACTATACAGTTCGGGTTCGCTCATCCCTAGTCAACAGCAAACTAAGCCTCAATATGTATTACTATTATTCTGCAGATATACCCCATATGTGGTGGTAAACGGCTCTATGGGCACGTGACAGTGGTCAGAAGGAAAGATGTGCCATATGGATTTTGGAGGCAGATTTTGCTAGAATGGTTTTTGGGCACCATTTTGTATTTGAAGAGATCCTGACATACCCCTACAGTGGAAACCCTGAAAAAGTGACCCCATTTTGGAAACTACACCCTTCAAAGAATATATTAAGGGGGTACTGAGCATTTTGACCCCATAAGCGTTTTACGGAATTTGAGAACACTTGGCTGTGAAAAAGAAAAGTTAAATTTCTTCCAATAAAATGTTGCTTTAGCCCAAAAAAATTTCTGTTTCACATGGGGTAACAGGAGAAAAAGCACCCCATAATTTGTTACTCCTTTTTCATGAAAACGGCAACACCCCATATGTTGTGGTAAACTGCTGTGGGAGCACATGGCAAAAACGGAAAGAGCGCCATATGCCTTTTGCTGCACAGATTTTGATGGATTGGTATATGGACGCCATTGTTTTATTTTGAGTGATTGTCTTATGTGGGAGCTCATTTTTTGCGAGATGAGGTGTCCTTTTCATTGGTACCATTTTAGGGTACATAAGACTTTTTGATCGCTTGGTATTATACATTTTTTTTTCCTATTTTTTTAACATTTTTTTAGTACTTAATTATGGGAAAAGCATGCTTTTTTATGCAAATTAGTTTTTACATGACAAAACTTTATAGAAAGGTTATTGAATATTATGTTATGACAATCACAAAACTTTTTGTCTCCCTTATGATATTGATCTTGGTGCGCAGGTCCACCCAAGTCATCCAAGAGATCTGAAGTAACTTTTAGGCTTAATTGCTCTCAGTCAGATGAGAGCTGGTTTGGAATGTCTCATTGTGCACAAGGCTGCCATTGTAAGGTATGCTGACTAAGCCTGTCATCTGTCTCATGGATAGATTGTTGGCTTCTAAAATTCCTGGCTTTTGGCATATATGGCCTTTGTGTGGTTGTTTATTGTATGTCATAGATAATAGGAGTCCAAGACGCATCCAGCCATCTTCTTAATGCTGTTTCCAAAACATTTTGATGGGGTTTCCATCAATTTCTAACCTTTTTTTGTGAACCAGACACCCTCTTCTCTTCCGAGCAGGGGTTGCCTGGTGTTCTCCCATTGACTGCCATTGTGCTCGGTAGAACACACGAGCATACCGATGTTTTTGGCCAGAGCACCCAAGCACACGAGCACTTTGGTGCTCGATCAACACTATTTATTAGTGGAAAAAATAAGTCTTATTAGCCGTTTAGAGGTGCAGTTATGTTATAAAGCCTTTTATGGGGTGTATTAATTTCCTTTTTATTTATTTATATGATTTAACAGTATGTC
Source organism: Bufo bufo (assembly GCF_905171765.1). NCBI lineage: Eukaryota > Metazoa > Chordata > Amphibia > Anura > Bufonidae > Bufo > Bufo bufo. Next base: position 144,092,715 of record NC_053396.1, on the reverse strand, counting down.
AGACTGAGAAGTGACAAGCCCAGCACAGGCGAGTAAAAGAATAAACCTGCTTTGGCGCTTCAACCCCAATTCAGACGGTATTTAGTATCAAGATGGTTTCTTTATTCATTAAAAGTTGTGTTTGCATATAAAACAACGCGTTTTGGAGATTTTAGACCCCCTTTATTTAGACAAATTTGTATATACATTCTATACCGAGCTTGTGTGAAATATTTGAATATAGGGCCGATACATCAAGGGTAAGCCAGTGATAGCCTTCATCCCAATTGATTGTTTGAAGCTGTTTAATTAGAGTAGTGAAGTATTTCAGGTATGATCTGAGATTGGTCACATATTTCTGTAAAAATATATCAATGTAGTGTGCTAGATTACGGGTCAAAGCGAATACTCCTGAAATGATGGGTCTACCTGGAGGATTTTTTAGGTCTTTATGTATTTTGGGAAGATTATAGAATGTGGGGATGGTGGAATATTTTACCAGTATGTACTCCTTTTCTTTCTTCTCTAGCCAATGGTTGGCTGTCTTTATCAGTGCTGTAAATTCCTTTTGATGTTGTAGTGAGGGATCATCTTCCAATAGAATGTAATATTCCCTATCTGATAGAATCTTTAGGGCTTCTTTGATATAATCATCTTTATTTTGGATGATAATTCCGCCCCCTTTATCCGCGTTGTGAATTACTATATTCTTATTAGATTGGAGTTTCTTTAGGGAGTTTTTCTCAAAGGGTTTTAGGTTATTCTTGCCAGTGTGTCCCTGATTTATTTGCCGAAAGTCTTCTGATATGACATAGTAAAATGTGTCCAGGAAGTTACCCTTGTCATGAATGAAGTGAAAATTTGATGGTAGTTTCAGACCAGAATTGATAGGTGTAGGTTAATTTGGATTGGCAGTATTAGGGGGTGGAGTAATTGCTACAGTGGATGGCTTTGTTTCCTTCTTCATTTTCTCTGTTTTTGCAAAATGTCTTTTGATAGTCAACTTCCTAGTAAACTTATTTAGATCCAGAAATAGATTAAATTCATCTATTTTAGATGATGGGCAAAATTACAAACCTTTAGCCAAAAGGGAAAATTTGCTTCTAGTAAGTGCGTGGCTAGATAGATTAAAGATGCCCGCGGTCTGGTCAATTGGCTACCGAACAACAACTACACTGGCTGGTTATCTTCCCCAGCACTTTGGGTTAAACATATGGTGCAAGCAAGTATCTCTCACTCTGATAATAATTGGCTGAGCAGTATCCATTTGGCATCTCACATGAGGACGTATACCATTTATCTGCATTTGAATGTGAGGGGGTTATCGGGGTTATCAGGCTTATGGGGCCAACTTTATTATTGTTTTCTATTTGCTGAATTAGTGTCTCATCAAATTTCATTACTAACTCATGACTAACTGGTTTTGAAAAGAAATTGCTAGACACTAGGTCGGATATTCATGTGAAAAACATTTTGGATGTTTGCATGTGTGTCCCTTGATGGTCCCACTTAATGCATTGGACAAAACGCGTTGGAATGAAGAAACCTATATTTTGAATAGACTGTGTACACTGCGGACAGTTAAATTATCCACGCCACATCTCCTGTTTAAAGTGTGTGCATCCCTAAAATATCAGTGACATCCAGTGTACTTTTTACGTAGACACTGCGAACAGTGACATTTCCTGTGGTACCTGTCCTGTATAATGTTTCCTCATCACAAATACCTTTGTAAAAATTTTTGCGCATACACTTCCAAATCCTACGCCACTGTATGTGTGACATACTTTCAAGTATATATCACAGTTAAAATGAAGAAGTCGAGCAGAAAGGGACGAGGAAGGGGCCGTGATGCTGATGGTACAAGCAGAGGCCGTGGCCCTGGGCGCGGAGAAACTGCCTTCTGCCAGAACACAAGAAAAACAATCATCCACGATACCTAGATTCATGTCCCAGTTTGAAGGGCGATGCAGGACAACGCTCGCGAAGTTAGCCCAGTTCGAGCAGGTGGTCGGTTGGATTGAAGCAGATAATGCTTGCAGTCGATTAAGCACCACCCTGTCTTCCACCAAGTCCAGTCTCAGTAGCCATGAGTCTGGTCAACACAATCCTCACCCTGATCCTCCTTCCTCCCACCATGTACAGTTTGGCCAAACAAATGATCCCACACTCGGATATTCCGAGGACCTCTTTTCATTGCCATTACTTGATTTGGCCATCTCGCCAAGTACGCTTGAAGAGGGACATGAGATCTTGTGCCCTGATTCCCATCCTCTTGAGCATCCACAGTCGCAAGAACATGACTGTGGGGAACAGCAATTAGTGTTTAATGAGGTGAATGATGATGAGACACAGTTGCCAATGAGTCAACCGCAATTACTGTCTCAAGAGGTTGATGGAGAGGATGAGACACAGTTGTCAATCACTGAGGTTGTGGTTAGGTCAACAAATCAGAAGGATGATCAGAGTGAGGAAGTGGAAGAGGAGGTGGTGGAGGATAAGGTCACTGACCCAACCTGGGAAGGTGGAAAGCCGAGCGAGGACAGCAGTACAGAGGAAGAGAGATCTGCAGCACTGCAACAGGCTGGAAGAGGCAGTGGAGTGCCAAAAGGGAGAAGGCGCGCCACAACAAACAGGCCTGCAAAAGTTCCACGGAGCACCCCCTTGCGGAAATCTCCCTTGCCAAGGGGTAGATGTTCCGCAGTATGGCGCTTTTTTGAGGAAAGTGAAGGCGACAAAATAATAGTATTTTGCAACTTGTGCCATACGAAAATGAGCTTGGGCGTGAACACTAGCAACTTCACCACCACCAGCATAATCCGCCACATGGCATTCAAGCACTGTAATAAGTGGGACGAACGTGTGGGACCACATTCTGTGCCTGCGGGTCACACCACTGCCTCCTGTTCCCCTATGTTACGTGCTGGCCAAACCCCTGTCGAAGGGGCAAGCCCGGAGGCCTCCCGCCCTGCACCTGGACCTTTGCAAGCACCATCAGCGACCACATCCACTTCTGTGTCCCAGTGCAGAGTCCAAATGTTCTTATTCCAGGCCTTTGAACGCAATCAAAAATACCCAGCCACCCATTTACAGGCCATAGCACTAAATGCGCAGCGTTCCAAATTACTGGCCCTGGAAATGTTGCCATTTTGGCTTGTTGACACTGAGGCCTTCCACAGCCTGATGTCGGTGGCCTTCCTGCGTTATGCAGTCCCCAGCCGCCACTATTTTTAAATGTGTGCCGTGCCTACCTTACACAAACATGTGTCCTGTAACATCACACATGTCCTGACCATCGCAGGTACTGGGAAGGTCCACTTAACCACGGACACATGGACAAGTGCATTCGGCCAGGGAAGCTAGATTTCCCTGATGGAAAACTGGATGAATGTTGTGGAGGCCTGGAGCGAGTCATACCCTGGGATGGCACAGGTGTACCGACGCCAAGGATTGCGTGCCCTACGTCGATCAGGGTTTCCGCCAGCACCTACGTTAGTGGCTCCAAACCCCACTTCTCCTCCTCTGCCTCCTCCTCCACTTCCACCTCCGAATTATCCGCGTGCAGCACCAGTCAGTCATCAGTCGGTAGTTGGAAACATAGTAGCACTGCAGTGGGGAAGCGGCAACAGGCCGTGCTTAAGCTAATATGCTTAGGGGACAAACAGCACACTTCCGCAGAGCTGTGGAAGGGGGTAAGAGACCAGACTGAGCTGTGACTCTCGCCACTCAACCTAGAACCAGGCATGGTTCTGTCTGATAATGGCTTTAACTTGGTGGCGGCTTTGGAGCTCGGCAAGCTCACACACATCCCATGCCTAGCCCACGTTTTAAAATTGGTGGTTCAGCGGTTTGTAAAAACATATACAAAATTGTCTGAGCTATTGGTGAAGGTGTGCTGAGTGTGTGCACAGCTTCAGCCGGTCTGTCAATGCTGCAGTAGCGCTTGAAATTGCCAGATCACTGGCTGTTGTGCGACCTGAGCACGCGCTGGAACTCCATATTCCACATGTTGGCCAGGCTTTCTGAGCAGCAGAGGGCAGTAGTGGAATTCCAGCTGCAACATGGGCATCGCCTTTCCATTCAGCTTCCGCTATTCACAAGCGAGGAGTGGGCATGGATGTCTGACCTCTGTGAGGTTTTACGCAACTTTGAGGAATCAACACAGATGGTGAGTGTCGATAACGCTATTATCAGCGTAACCATCCCACTTCTGTGTCTACTGTACTCAAACGCTCGCTACTCACAATTAAGGACAGCGCTTTGCATGTAGAAGAGGTGGAAATGGAGGAAGAAATTACACAGGGTGATAGCCAGACCACCCTCAGTTCGTTTTCTCAGCACGAATTGGACGATGAAGAGGAGGAGGAGGAGCAGAAGACGATTGCCTCCGCTACAGAGGGTAGTACCCATGGAAGTTTAATTCTATCTGTTCAGTGTGGGTGGGCAGAAGAGGAGGAAGAGGATGAAGAGATTGAGAGTGATCCTCCTGATGTCTTGCCTGTTGGTACTCTGGCACACATGGCTGATTTATTGTTAGGCTGCCTTTCTCGCGACCAGCACGTTATACACATTTTAGACAACACGTATTACTGGTTGTTTATTTTTCATCTCTCAATTTTCATCTCTCATTCCTCTGGTGGAAAGGACGAGCAAAACGGTGCAATACCAGAAGATCCTTGTTGAAAAATTGCTCCAAATATTTCCATCTAACAACGCTGGCAGCAGAGTCTATAGTTCCTTGGCCAATCGAGGAGGGGAGACAAGGGGAACACACAGCAGTTCCAACAGAGGCAGGGCAACACTCTCCAAAGCCTGGGACAGTATCATGACACCCGCCAGCACCCTCACCCTGATGCGCAGCCTAGTGTCACAAGGAGGGAAAAATTTGGGAAGATGGTGAAGGAGTACATAGCAGACCGTATCAGCGTCCTAAAGATCCCTCAGTGCTTTACAAATACTGAGTGTCCAAGCTAGACACGTGGCACAAACTGGTACTCTCCGCCTTAGAGGTGCTGGCCTGCCCTGTCACCAGCATTTTGTCTCAGCAGGTATTTAGTGCTGCTGGTGGCATTATAACTGATAAGCTTATCCGCCTGTCAACTGAAAATGCTGACAGATTGACTCTTATAAAAATGAACAAGGCCTGTATTGACCATGACTTCTCGACTCCACCAGAGGAAAGCTGATGAACATAAAGGCACTTTGAATGTGTTGTTTATAATGTACTGAATACACTGTATTCCCATGCACCCCTTCCACCCAAACAAGGGTATATGGTTGAATCTTCCTTTTCTCATCCTCCTTCTCCTCTTCCATCATATCAACACATGCTTATTTGTCGCATATAATGCCCTCGCATATATGCCCTTGGCATATAATGTTTTACAGGGTCAGCTCACCAGCAGGCCTTCACCTACAATCTTTTAGAGGACCAGCTCACCAGCAGGCTCACACCTAAAATTTTTTACAGAGTCAGCTGACCAGCAGGCCCACACCTCAAATCTTTTACAGGGTCAGCTCACCTGAAGGCCCTAGCATATAATGTTTTAGAGGGTCAGCTCACCTGCATGCTCTCACCTACAACTTTTTAGAGGGTCAGCTCACTAGCAGGCCAGCACCTAAAATATTTTACAAGGTCAGCTCACCAGCAGGCCCGTACCTAAAATCTTTTACAGGGTAAGCTTACCAGCAGGCCCTCGCATATAATTTTCTACAGGGTCAGCTCACCAGCAGGCCCTCGCATATAATTTTTTACAGGGTCAGCTCAACAGCAGGCCTTCACCTAAAATCTTTTACAGGGTCAGCTCACCTGCAGGCCCTCACTTAATTATACCTAATAGGTAATTTGCACGCATGCTGCCTTGCTTGCATGTGGTAGCCGTAGCTGTTTCTCAGGCTCCCTCTCCAGAATTGAACCATGATTCCCCCGTTACCCATGGTATACATGGTTTGGGCTGAAAATAACATAAAACATTGATAGGGCAGACATCTAAATGGATCGTCGCCATCACGGGGACGAGCGATCAGCCCCAGGTTATCTAGAGTCACCAAAGTGGTAGCAGGCCCTCGCCCATAATGTTTTAGATGGTCAGATCAGAAGGCCCTTGCTCAAAATGTTTTTGAGGGTCACTAGCAGGCCTTCACCTACAATATTTTACAGGGTCAGCTCAGCTGCAGGCCCTCACCTAATTATACCTAATAGGTAATTTGCGCGCATGCTGTTTTGCTTGGATATGGTAGCCTTAGCTGTTTATCAGGCTACCTCTCCGGAATCGAATCATGATTCCCCCGTTAACCATGGCCTACATGGTTTAGGCTGAAAATAACATTGAAAGTTCATAGGGCAGACATCCGTTAGGATCGTCGCCGTCACGGGACGTGTGATTGGCCCCAGGTTATCTAGAGTCACCAAAGTGGCAGCAGGCCCTTGCCCATAATGTTTTAGATGGTCAGATCAGCAGCAGGCCATTAATCATAATTTTTTAATGCTGTGTATAATGCCTTATTTTATGTGTAACAAAGGGTGTATTGGAGTGCTGGTTCCTTGTAATTTTTGGCATCCCTTTCATTTAGTGCATAGGATTTATGAGTGTAGGAGTCCCACTACCTGAACAATTGTACCACAATGTGAATGAGGCCCTCCTTTATGTGATATACAGGTTGTATTGGAGTGCCTCTTCCTTGTAATTTTTTGCAACACTTGCACTTTATATACAAGTAAGTATACAGGAAAGAATGTTTCCTAACAATTTTTCCTCTAAAATCGATTTTATCTTCAGTTTGGTGCACGTTATTGTCAGTCTGTAAAAGTGGCGTACTACTCGGACAACATCATTCCCAGCAGCGACCTGGGAGTCCAAGATGCATCCAGACATCCTCCCCATGCTGTTCCCAAACCATTTAGGTAGTGTTTCCAACATTTTCTGACATTTTTCTATGAACCAGGCACCCTCCCCTCTTCAGAGCAGGGGGTGCCTGGTTTAATGCTTGGGTTCTCCCATTAACTTCCCTTATACTCGGGTGCTCGGTAGAGCACCCGAGCATCCTGATGTGTTCGGTCAGAGCACCCGACCACTTTGGTGCTCGATTAACACTATTGGCCATCCCACCAATTCTGTCAGGTCTTGACAACCATCTGATGTGTAGGGGTGCCTCCTGAGTTACCCCTGATGACATGCCTGAGGAAAGATTTTAACATGTTCTCCAAAGCTAAGCTCCATTAGAAATCTTTGGCAGAGGCTTACTCCATTCCCCTATTAGTGAAAATGCATGCTCAGCAAACACATGAATGTACATGGGGAGTTTAGAAGAAATGGACAGCTTTACCCTGAGTTAATATGTGTCTAATTTTATAAATTAATATATCTTAAACTCTGTTTAAACAGATTTCCTGCCCATAACAAGTGCCAATGGACAATATAGCAAGTGCATTGGTGCTCCTTTAACATAATTTACAAGAATCAATCATCATGATTGTATGTGACTGAATAATTGTTTATTCACATACAGTTTCATTATTTTTAGCATAACATTGCCATATTCTATGCGGTCAGCTGACATACAAGGATTTGCTTGTTTTATTGGCTGACTGGTGGGCATATTTACTTGGGGCAATGATTGCCAACAAACATGTGTGCAAACATTCACCGAATCACCAGCTTTTGTAAAAGGGCTTTTAAACTAGGCTAATTCAGAGAAGCACAAACAACATTGGGATGAACAAAGTTTAAGACCTTTAAAATGTAATGTCAGCAGGACGCAGGATTAGCTACTGAGTTTTATCTGATTCCACTTCAAAGGTTAGTCAAAGTTTTCATAAAAGTATTTGACCTTTCCTAAAATTCAGAGCACTTCCTGGACATCTGCCAGAATGTAAAAATGAAACTGAATTATTGATTCGCCTCTGAATGACAAAGCAATAAAATACTTCCATTTTATTACCATCTGGATGTAACCAGCTGCTGTAGATACTGCTTATATACTTAAACTGTACAATAAACAAAAATGGACCTTCTACCTATTTATTTGCCGTCAAACTTTGGATAAACTCCAATAGTCTGATAAAAGCATTTAGATTAGATAGATGTTAAACATTATGCAGAGTTCTGAACAGAAAGAACAGTGGGGTGGCTAAAAAATACAGAATAAGCTGAGTTTTAAGGTGGGTGTACACACTAGATGAAGACGTTTGGCGGGACTGACGAACCATCTAATATATATGGAAATGTCTGACTTTTCCTTATGGTAGATTTCTACTTGCCCAGTACTTTTGCTATCAAGATGTGTCTGACAGGGACTTATTTCAATCTTCATATAATGAACAGCATAATAAGCTTGTACAAGAGTCCCTATTGATCTATAATACTGTATAGGGATTACACATGCCAATGTAGAGGGTTCCTGTATCAGAATCCAATAGGGTAATTAAAGGAGTTGAAAAGTGCTAAGATACTAATGACCTATCAGGATAGGTAATCAATATCAGATTAGTGGGGTCCGACTCCTGGCACCCTTATGATCAGCTGTAGAGGTAGTGGCACTCTTTCGAGCGCTGCTTCTGCTTAAATTCACCTGTGCACAATCTATTTTGCAATGGCAATGCTAGGAATCAGAGCCCTTTCAATCTGATATTAAAGACTAGTGATGAGCGAAGCGACCTTCGGTTCCTAGATCCAAAGTTGCTTCCCTCAAAGCTCCGTTTGATTACTATATGGAGATTCGTATCTGTACAGTATTTAAATGTATTGGCTCCGGCTATGTGAAACAAGTTATCACAGGCGTCTTGCGAGACTTTGGTGAATAACTTCGGCATTCGATTTTTAATGTTGAAAACTCTTTTAAAACAGGAATCTGAAGTTGGCTTTGGTATCGGTGAGAATTCAGTGATAACAAAGTTCCCTCGCCGGAGCCCATATATTTTAATGCTGTACGGAGACAAATTTTCCGAACAGCATTAAAATGAAGTTTGGAGACGAATTGACTTTGCATATTGAATCTGAAGCTCGATTCGCTCATCACTATTGAAGACCTATCCTGAGGACTACGCAACCCATTTAACTTTAGGAAAGGAACTCAAATTTTAAATTGAAATAATGTAATTTCCAAATATAACAACCTTAGTTTTATTTTCTACTCATATTGCTCGGCTAACAAATGATTATGTACTAATAAAGTCACATGACAAGATATCAGACCAATGCCATTCTTCACCAAAAATCTGAATCAAAGTAAAGTGGAGTCCAAAATACATGAGGTGTTGTAGAATATGCTGTGGGATCTGTGTGGACTTTAAAGCGTGCTGCAAATTTTAACTCCATTGGCGACCTCCTCCATACATGCACAAGTGCAGCGGGAACCATAGCCGCTGGGTTTCTGCTGTTTCAAACAGCAGGGAAATGTGGGGGATGTATGTAATCAGCCCTATAGCTGATCGCATACATTTAACCCCTTAGATGCCGATGCCACGGCATATGAGTGGTCTGGAAGTAGGAGCCATGTGCTACCGCTCACGTAACATCGTTCTCTGGCTGAGATCTGGGAAGCTGTTATGTCACAATAATAGACCGTAGCCTCAAGCAGGCTTCAATAGATATTACTAGAATATACCAATACAAGCCAGGAGGTATCAGCACAATATTGGAATATTGTAAATTAAGTGATCTGTGATGGCAGAGAACATAATGGGCAATGTAATGATAATCCAGTATGACTTAAAAAAAAGTTTAAAAAGTTTAAAAAAGTTAGAAAAAAAATAAGGATATAAAAGTTCAAATGGCTCCTTTTTCCCCATATAAAAATACAAAATCAATAAAAAAAATACACATCATGGGCATCTCCACATGCAAAAATGTCTGTATATTTTAATATAACAATATTTATCCCATAAGCTTATGGGATCAAGGTCCTCCAAGAGTTCAAATATGCAGCATTCACTATGTGTGAAAGATATTTTCCACATTATTTTATAGTGAATAAAGATACGCTGACATGTGAACATGGCCTAAACCTACTGACAGAAACTGCAAACCGTTAAAATAAGTTCATGACTACAGCAGTTAATTAGTAAAAAGTATTTCAATTTACCATGTTAAACATGGTGTTTAGGCTCCATTCACACATTCGCAATTCCGCTCCGCATTTTGCGGAACGGAATTGCGGACCCATTCATTTCTATGGGGCCGCACGATGTGCAGCCCGGATCCGGAATTGCGGACCCGCACTTCCGGGTCCGCACTTCCGATCCCGAAAAAAATAGAACATGTCCTATTCTTGCCTGCAATAGCGGACATAAATAGGCATATTCTATTAGTGCTGGTGATGTGCAGTCCGCAAAATGCTGGTTTCTTCGGATCCGCAAAACACACACGGATATGCGAATGGACCCTTAAGCAAATCTTAACAATTTCAATGGTTTTTGTGTGTTGAGTGTCAATTTAAAGTTTGCTGAAACAGTATATTTGACAAATTTAGGGGGACATTTATCAAAACGGGTCCAAAGGAAAACTGGCTTAGTTGTCCACAGCAGCCAATTAGATTATACCTTTCATTTTTCAGAGCTCCTTTGGAAAATGACAGGGGAAATCTGAGTGGTTGCTAGGGGCAACTAAGCCAATTTCTCTTTGCACCAGTTTTGACAAATTTCCCCCTTAGTCTCAAGTTAATGCTTGTTACATCTGTATTTTAAAGTAATTTTCAATTTAAAATGTATATTAACCTACAATTCAAACAAATAAAATAACTGGAAAGCTGACAACATAGAGCACCAAGCTGACACTATTTATTTGACAGGGTTCTTTTTATAGTTAAAACAGAATACAATAGAGAGATTTATTAAGCTAAATGTGTTTATTGCCAATTTGCACTTAGAAAGCATCGAATGTACAGTATTATGTATGACACTTTTTGTACTCCACCAGGCAGTTTTAAAAGGTTATATTTATAGAGAAAGGGCAGCACTTAACAGCAGTCTTAAAATGTGCCAAAATGATGCTAAAATTGTATTGCAAAGAATTGATGTAAGAAAGGCAATAGTTTATAAAATTTCTAGCAAGATGAACCACTTTGCTAAATTTGTAGCTTCTTCTGTCTGCCTGATCTTGTTTTTAATTTCAAAATTTTATGTGGGGTTGTGCCACCAATATAAATATATCCCACCCAACAGATATCTCTGTCACATCACTTTCCAGAAATACATGGACCACTAAATTATTCTAATGTTATTAGCCTACCATTGCACCCTATGGTATCTCTGTTTTGATATTCGGTTACTGTAGGTTTCGTTGCATTGGAGACTTGTAATGTAGGACGTGGAAGCGTCATTGCTGATGTCAGGACACATCTCACTGCCCTAAGGCATGATGACATATATCACTATGATGTGGTTAATTTTGTACCCTTGATTTTGTACACTTTTTTTGTACGTATATGGGAAAGCTTTGTCCACTATGTATTCGCTACTTTACTGCAACTTCTCCACTTACTTGCATACACATTACTAGTGTCAATATCTGTTATAATTGCGTGACCTGTCCATAGCCTATAATACGCTACGGCGCATGCGCGACCCAAATGCGTCCTATATGTCATATGATATGGGTACCATACAGGTTGTTCCTTATTTGCCCATAGTTCACTAAAGCGCATGCGCACCTTATGTATGGCATCAAACGTCGGTCACGTGTTGAAGACACTGTGCTGTGATTGCCCTATTTAATCTGGGCATGCGCAAGGTGATCCTCACAACGCCACCCTACTTTATGATAATACCAGATTGGAGGTATGTATCGGTGTTAGGAATTTTATTTTCTAGAGGTATTTATGCCCTTGTTATACTTATCTGAATACTATTCATTACCCCCTCTGTTATATATTGGAGCACCATTTAGCAGTATTTAGCGATACAGGTGGACACAGCATATTTCTTGTTATCTATATATGTCTTACCTATTCCATTTATTATTTGATATGTACCATATGTGGTTTCTTTCCTTGCACCATTATGACAATGTAGTTTTGATGCATTAATTATTTATTGTATATTCGAACGATCCATATGCTGTATGCCCAATATTTGATTATGTTCATATAAGAGTTTTTGCTATTTTTGTCTTGTGTGTTTTGTTTTTTTGTTTTTTACTATTTTAGTTTTCATTATTATGTTTTCTAGTTTTTGTATTAATTTTACAAATGTATATCATGTTTTGTAGGCCGTGAACAAGGTCTGGGAGGGACCAAAGCGTTGGCCATAAATATTGAAAACTAATGGTGGCTTCAATAAACATTTAATTTTCTACTTTCTAAACTTGAGTGCCGTGAACCTTTTTCTTATAACCTAAGGCATGATGAGACAGCAGACACATCACTACCAGGAAGTAGGATTCAAGCATGGGGATAAGAGAAAACTGCAAATGAAGTAAATTTAAAAAGATGATACACAGATGGATAAGAGTTAGATTTATTGATGAAAATGTATTTTTAAGTAAAAAGTAGTTTATGGTACAACACCTTTAAGACCATAATAATAAATCTACACCACTGCATAGAACACCAGATTACATATTTTATTTGGGTTGACCTGTGTTGAGTAGACAAATGTTGAACAAAAAATGGGTGTATAACTGAATCATTGCATTATTTGTAGAAATGAGGTCAAAGTAGCACTCAATTATGTGGGCTGGTCTTTGGTAGGGTGAAAATCGAAACCAAGAAAGAAGATAGCATATAAAGTCAGAAAGGTAAAAATCATTTGATAAAAATCATTTGGCTATGGCACATCAGCCGTATTTTCTCTACCCTGGAAATAGTACTCTGACTTAAAGCAGTTACCAGCTTTTCTTTTCTAAATTTCCACCCCAGCCACCAGTAGCTATGGAAAAATTCATATTCATCTGCCCCCTGCTGCACTGTTCTGGCTCCCTGACATCTTGACTTTCTTCACTGGTCTTCCAGTTCCTGTCTGTTAGCATCCACATGGATGGGTTCATCAGCATCTCTGCAGTCAATGATTAATCTCAGTAGTGATGCTTCCCCAAGCCGCATGTCACTGCTGAGACAAGGCCACAGATCTACTGCAAGCGCCGCTGCCTTCTCAAATAGCTGATCAGTAGGGGTCCAAAGTGTTGGACCCCCACAGATAAGATACTGATCAAGATACTTCTGATCAGGAAGATAGGTCATCAGTAGGGATGAGCGAACCCGAACTGTATAGTTCGGGTTCGTACCGAATTTTGGGGTGTCCGTGACACGGACCCGAACCCGAACATTTTCGTAAAAGTCCGTGTTCGGGTTCGGTGTTCGGCGCTTTCTTGGCGCTTTTTGAAAGGCTGCAAAGCAGCCAATCAACAAGCGTCATACTACTTGCCCCAAGAGGCCATCACAGCCTTGCCTACTATTGGCATGGCTGTGATTGGCCAGTGCAGCATGTGACCCAGCCTCTATATAAGCTTGGGTCACGTAGCGCTGCACGTCACTCTGCTGATTCAAGCATAGGGAGAGGTTGCAGCTGCGACGTTAGGGCGAGATTAGGCAGATTAACTCCTCCAAAAGACTTCATTCTGTGATCGATCTGCAGCTGTGGATCATTAAAGTGCTAATATTGACTTGCTCACTTTTTTGAGGCTGCCCAGAGCGTTTTTAGATCACTTTTTTTCTGGGGTGATCGGCGGCCATTTTGTGACTTGTGGTGCGCCAGCACAAGCTATCACCAAGTGTATTTAACCATCAATAGTGTGGTTATTTTGTGCTATATCCTACATCAGCTGCAGGCTGAGCCTGTGTCACCGAAGTGCATTTAACCATCAACAGTCTGGTTATTTTTTGGCCATATACTACATCAGCTGCAGGCTGAGCCTGTGTCACCGAAGTGCATTTAACCATCAACAGTCTGATTTTTTTTGGCCATATACTACATCTGGTGCAGGCTGAGCCTGTGTCACCCAAGTGCATTTAACCATCAACAGTGTGGTTATTTTTTGGCCATATACTACATCAGGGGCAAGTTGAGCCTGTCACCCAGCGCCTAAAAAATAGACCTGACATTTCTATTCAACCAAATCTGTACTGTTTTAGCTGGTCAAGTTATTTGTAGTGAAAGCACTTTTTATTTTCTGGATTGAAAAACTATTCCCAAATTTGCCATTCTCAAAATAACTAGTTTCTGGTATTTGAGGCCTACTTGAAATCTATCCCAAAAAGGATATCTTACATTGAAGGTACTGATAGTGTCATTCAGAAAAACCTAAGACACACGCTAGCGTGCAGATAGAAGTCTGATTCTGTGATTAAACCTATACCTGTCACACAGCGCAAAAAAAAACAGGCCTCACATCTCTATTCAACCAAATCTGTACTGTTTTAGCTGGTCAAGTTATTTGTAGTGACCGTAAAAGCACTTTTTATTTTCTGGATTGAAAAACTATTCCCAAATTTGCCATTCTCAAAATAACTAGTTTGTGGTATTTGAGGCCTACTTGAAATCTATCCCAAAAAGGATATCTTACATTGAAGGTACTGATAGTGTCATTCAGAAAAACCTAAGACACACGCTAGCGTGCAGATAGAAGTCTGATTCTGTGATTAAACCTATACCTGTCACACAGCGCAAAAAAAAAAACAGGCCTCACATCTCTATTCAACCAAATCTGTACTGTTTTAGCTGGTCAAGTTATTTGTAGTGACCGTAAAAGCACACTTTTTGTTCTGGGTTGAAACACTATTCCCAAATTTGCCATTCTCAAAATAACTAGTTTCTGGTATTTGAGGCCTACTTGAAATCTAGCCCAAAAAGGATATCTTACATTGAAGGTACTGATAGTGTCATTCAGAAAAACCTAAGACACACGCTAGCGTGCAGATAGAAGTCTGATTCTGTGATTAAACCTATACCTGTCACACAGCGCAAAAAAAAAAAACAGGCCTCACATCTCTATTCAACCAAATCTGTACTGTTTTAGCTGGTCAAGTTATTTGTAGTGACCGTAAAAGCACACTTTTTGTTCTGGGTTGAAAAACTATTCCCAAATTTGCCATTCTCAAAATTGTGGTGAACGGGAACAATGAGGAAAACATCTAATAAGGGACGCGGACGCGGACGTGGACATGGTCGTGGTGGTGTTAGTGGACCCTCTGGTGCTGGGAGAGGACGTGGCCATTCTGCCACAGCCACACGTCCTAGTGTACCAACTACCTCAGGTCCCAGTAGCCGCAAGAATTTACAGGGATATTTGGTGGGGCCCAATGCCGTTCTAAGGATGGTAAGGCCTGAGCAGGTACAGGCATTAGTCAATTGGGTGGCCGACAGTGCATCCAGCACGTTCACATTATCTCCCACCCAGTCTTCTGCAGAAAGCGCACAGATGGCGCATGAAAACCAAGTTCATCAGTCTGTCACATCACCCCCATGCATATCAGGGAAACTGTCTGAGCCTCAAGTTATGCAGCAGTCTCTTATGCTGTTTGAAGACTCTGCTGCCAGGGTTTCCCAAGGGCATCCACCTAGCCCTTCACCAGGGGTGGAAGAGATAGAATGCACTAACGTACAACCACTTATGTTTCCTGATGATGAGGACATGGGAATACCACCTCAGCACGTCTCTGATGATGACGAAACACAGGTGCCAACTGCTGCGTCTTTCTGCAGTGTGCAGACTGAACAGGAGGTCAGGGGTCAAGACTGGGTGGAAGACGATGCAGGGGACGATGAGGTCCTAGACCCCACATGGAATGAAGGTCGTGCCACTGACTTTCAGAGTTCGGAGGAAGAGGCAGTGGTGAGACCGAGCCAACAGCGTAGCAAAAGAGGGAGCAGTGGGCAAAATCAGAACACCCGCCGCCAAGAGACTCCGCCTGCTACTGACCGCCGCCATCTGGGACCGAGCACCCCAAAGGCAGCTTCAAGGAGTTCCCTGGCATGGCACTTCTTCAAACAATGTGCTGACGACAAGACCCGAGTGGTTTGCACGCTGTGCCATCAGAGCCTGAAGCGAGGCATTAACGTTCTGAACCTTAGCACAACCTGCATGACCAGGCACCTGCATGCAAGGCATGAACTGCAGTGGAGTAAACACCTTAAAAACAAGGAAGTCACTCAGGCTCCCCCTGCTGCCTCTTCTGCTGCTGCCGCCTCGGCCTCTTCTGCTGCTGCTGCCGCCGCCGCCTCGGCCTCTTCCTCTGCCTCTGGAGGAACGTTGGCACCTGCCGCCCAGCAAACAGAGGATGTACCACCAACACCACCACCTGCGTCACCAAGCATCTCAACCATGTCACACGGCAGCGTTCAGCTCTCCATCTCACAAACATTTGAGAGAAAGCGTAAATTCCCACCTAGCCACCCTCGATCCCTGGCCCTGAATGCCAGCATTTCTAAACTACTGGCCTATGAATTGCTGTCATTTAGGCTGGTGGACACACACAGCTTCAAACAGCTCATGTCACTTGCTGTCCCACAGTATGTTGTTCCCAGCCGCCACTACTTCTCCAAGAGAGCCGTGCCTTCCCTGCACAACCAAGTATCCGATAAAATCAAGTGTGCACTGCGCAATGCCATCTGTGGCAAGGTCCACCTAACCACAGATACGTGGACCAGTAAGCACGGCCAGGGATGCTATATCTCCCTAACTGCACACTGGGTAAATGTAGTGGCGGCTGGGCACCAGGCGAAGAGCTGTTTGGCGCACGTCCTTCCGCCGCCAAGGATCGCAGGGCAACATTCTTTGCCTCCTGTCTCCTCCTCCTCCTACTCAGCTTCCTCCTCCTCTTCTTCCACCTGCTCATCCAGTCAGCCACACACCTTCACCACCAACTTCAGCACAGCACGGGGTAAACGTCAGCAGGCCATTCTGAAACTCATATGTTTGGGGGACAGGCCCCACACCGCACAAGAGTTGTGGCGGGGTATAGAATAACAGACCGACGAGTGGTTGCTGCCGGTGAGCCTCAAGCCCGGCCTGGTGGTGTGCGATAATGGGCGAAATCTCGTTGCAGCTCTGGGACTAGCCGGTTTGACGCACATCCCTTGCCTGGCGCATGTGCTGAATTTGGTGGTGCAGAAGTTAATTCGCAACTACCCCGACATGTCAGAGCTGCTGCATAAAGTGCGGGCCATCTGTTCGTGCTTCCGGCGTTCACACCCTGCCGCTGCTCGCCTGTCTGCGCTATAGCGTAACTTCAGCCTTCCCGCTCACCGCCTCATATGCGAAGTACCCACCAGGTGGAACTCCACCTTGCATATGCTGGACAGACTGTGCGAGCAGCAGCAGGCCATAGTGGAGTTTCAGCTGCAGCACGCACGGGTCAGTCGCACTGTGGATCAGACACACTTCACCACCAATGACTGGGCCTCCATGCGAGACCTGTGTGCCCTGTTGCGCTGTTTTGAGTACTCCACCAACATGGCCAGTGGCGATGACGCCGTTATCAGCGTTACAATACCACTTCTATGTCTCCTTGAGAAAACACTTAGGGCGATGATGGAAGAGGAGGTGGCCCAGGAGGAAAAGGAGGAAGAGGGGTCATTTTTAGCACTTTCAGGCCGGTCTCTTCGAAGTGACTCAGAGGGAGGTTTTTTGCAACACCAGAGGCCAGGTACAAATGTGGCCAGACAGGGCCCACTACTGGAGGACGAGGAGGACGAGGATGAGGAGGAGGTGGAGGAGGATGAGGATGAAGCATGTTCACAGCGGGGTGGCACCCAAAGCAGCTCGGGCCCATCACTGGTGCGTGGCTGGGGGGAAACACAGGACGATGACGATGCGCCTCCCACAGAGGACAGCTTGTCCTTACCTCTGGGCAGCCTGGCACACATGAGCGACTACATGCTGCAGTGCCTGCGCAACGACAGCAGAGTTGCCCACATTTTAACGTGTGCGGACTACTGGGTTGCCACCCTGCTGGATCCCCGGTACAAATACAATGTGCCCACCTAACTTCCTACACTGGAGCGTGATAGGAAGATGCGCGAGTACAAGCGCACGTTGGTAGACGCGCTACTGAGAGCATTCCCAAATGTCACAGGGGAACCAGTGGAAGCCCAAGGCGAAGGCAGAGGAGGAGCAAGAGGTCGCCAACGCAGCTGTGTGACGCCCAGCTCCTCTGAGGGCAGGGTTAGCATGGCAGAGATGTGGAAAAGTTTTGTCAACACGCCACAGCTAAGTGCACCACCACCTGATACGGAACGTGTTAGCAGGAGGCAACATTTCACTAACATGGTGGAACAGTACCTCTGCACACCCCTCCACGTACTGACTGATTGTTCGGCCCCATTCAACTTCTGGGTCTCCAAATTGTCCACGTGGCCAGAGCTAGCCTTTTATGCCTTGGAGGTGCTGGCCTGCCCGGCGGCCAGCGTTTTGTCTGAACGTGTATTCAGCACGGCAGGGGGCGTCATTACAGACAAACGCAGCCGCCTGTCTACAGCCAATGTGGACAAGCTGACGTTCATAAAAATGAACCAGGCATGGATCCCACAGGACCTGTCCATCCCTTGTGCAGATTAGATATTAACTACCTCCCCTTAACAATATATTATTCTACTCCAGGGCACTTCCTCATTCAATACTATTTTTAATTTCATTTTACCATTATATTGCGGGGCAACCCAAAGTTGAATGAACCTCTCCTCTGTCTGGGTGCCGGGGCCTAAATGTGTGACAGTGGCCTGTTCCAGTGGTGGGTGACGTGAAGCCTGATTCTCTGCTATGACATGAATACAGATTCTGCGCTGACATAAGGCCAGATTCTCTGTTACTGGACAGCTCTCCTCTGCCTGGGTGCCTGGGCCTAAATGTGTGACAGTGGCCTGTTCCAGTGGTGGCTGACGTGAAGCCTGATTCTCTGCTATGACATGAAGACTTATTCTGTGCTGAGATGAAGCCAGATTCTCTGTTACAGGACCTCTCTCCTCTGTCTGGGTGCCGGGGCCTAAATGTGTGACAGTGGCCTGTTCCAGTGGTGGGTGACGTGAAGCCTGATTCTCTGCTATGACATGAAGACTGATTCTGCGCTGACATAAGGCCAGATTCTCTGTTACTGGACCTCTCTCCTCTGCCTGGGTGCCTGGGCCTAAATGTGTTACAGTGGCTTGTTCTAGTGGTGGGTGACGTGATGCCTGATTCTCTGCTATGACATGAAGACAGATTCTGCGCTGACATAAGGCCAGATTCTCTGTTACGGGACCGCTCTCCTCTGTCTGGGTGCCGGGGCCTAAATGTGTGACAGTGGCCTGTTCCAGTGGTGGGTGACGTGAAGCCTGATTCTCTGCTATGACATGAAGACTGATTCTGTGCTGACATGAAGCCAGATTCTTTGCTATGGCATGAAGAAACTGATTCTCTGCTGACGTGAAGCCAGATTCTCTGCTATGGGACCTCTGTCCAATTGATATTGGGTCATTTTTATTTTTTTTATTTTTATTTTAATTCATTTCCCTATCCACATTTGTTTGCAGGGGATTTACCTACATGTTGCTGCCTTTTGCAGCCCTCTAGCTCTTTCCTGGGCTGTTTTACAGCCTTTTTAGTGCCCAAAAGTTCGGGTCCCCATTGACTTCAATAGGGTTCGGGTTCGGGACGAAGTTCGGTTCGGGTTCGGATCCCGAACCCGAACATTTCCGTGAAGTTCGGCCGAACTTCGCGAACCCGAACATCCAGGTGTTCGATCAACTCTAGTCATCAGTATTAAAATCTCAGAAAACCTTTTAATGCTTTTAGATGGTCTCTTTCTGCAGCACATTGATGTCCATTAGTGTTGATCGAGCATCAAAGTGCTCGGGTGCTCTGGCCGAGTATAATGGAAGTCAATGGGAAAACCCAAGCATTAAACCAAGCATCCCCTGCTCTGAAGAGGGGAGGGTGCTTGGTTCATAGAAAAAGGTCAGAAAATGATGGAAACACCACCTAAATGGTTCGGGAAAAGCATGGGGAGGATGTCTGGATGCATCTTGGACTCCAAGGTCACTCCTGGGAATGATGTTGTCCGAGTAGTACACCACTTTGACAGACAGACAATAATACACACCAAACCGAAGATAAAACAGATTTTAGAGGAAAAACTGTTAGGAAACATTCTTTCCTGTATATTTACTTGTATATATGCGGTATGCCAGACCTTGCAGGGCTGCCTAAAATTACAAGGAACTGGCACTCAAATACACCTTTGTTACACATAAAGGAGGGCATCATACATAGCCTTGAAAAGTTATGATTTATGGCCTGTTGGTGACCCTCAAAAACTTTTGGTCAAGGGCCTGCTGCTCTGACCATCTAAAAAATTATGGGCGAGGGCCTGCTGCTGCTTTGGTGACTCTAGAAGACCTGGGGCCGATCGCACGTCCCTGTGACGGGCGACGATCCATTCAGATGTCTGCCCTATCAACTTTCTATGTTATTTTCAGCCCAAACCATGTAGACCATGGGTAACGGGGGAATCCTGGCTCGATTCTGGAGAGGGAGCCTGAGAAACAGCTATGGCTACCACATCCAAGCAAGGCAGTATGCGTGCAAATTACCTATTAGGTATAATTAGTTAAGGGCCTGCAGGTCAGCTGACCCTGCAAAAGATTTTAGGTGTGGGCCTGCTGGTGAGCTGACCCTGTAAAAAAAATAATATGCAAGGGCCTGCTGGTGAGCTGACCCTTTAAAAGGTTGTAGGTGAGGGCCTGCAGGTGAGCTGACCCTTTGAAACATTATATGCGAGGGCCTGTTGGTGAGCTGACCCTCTAAAAAAATATATGTGAGGGCCTGCTGGTGAGCTGACCCTGTAAAACATTATATGCGAGGGCTTGCTGGTGAGCTGACCCTCTAAAAAATTATGTGTGAGGGCCTGCTGGTGAGCTGACCCTGTAAAACATTATATGCGAAGGGCATATGTCACGAAAAGTGGGTGGGAAAGGTGCAAAACTGTCTCCACCCACACCTCTGTCCCTGCCTACTTGCACTTACCCGTCCTAGGTAACGGATCGCATGGGCGGCGATCCCTAACCTGAATGAGTGCGGGAGAGACAAGCAAGACAGACAAACAAACAGTAGTCAATCTAGCAAGGTCTAAACCAGGAGGTCAAGGCGGTACCAGGAAGCAAGCAAAAGCCAAGTCTGAACACTAACCGGGAGAAAATACTAGGAGAAGCAACTTAGACACAGGGAGTAGGCAAGGACAAGTCAAAGATTAAGCAGGAGTCAAATACCAGGAGAATCAACTGGACACAAGGAGCAAGCGAGAGCGAAGTCAAAACACGAGTCAATATTCAAAATACCAAAAACAAGAATATCACAGAGGAATATACACAAGGTTTGGGACCTAAATCACAGGCAACCTGTGGCCAGCAGGCTGCCTGTGAAATAGGTGATAGAAGGAGTCATGTGACGTGGCCAGCTTCACATGACTCATCCCACTGCATACAGCTGAGCACTTAGTGCCCATTTCGGCACTCAGACTCCTTACAGTAACCATGGGAGCGGAGGACGCCACCGTTGCTCTGGATACGATGACGCAGCGCACGTCCTCGCTCCGAACTTATCGCATGGTGCCGGCAGCACTGAAGGGAAGGAGCGCAAAGCCGGTGCCCTGTGACAGCATATATGCGAGGGCATTATATGCGACAAATAAGCATGTGTTGATACGGTATGATGGAAGAGGATAAGGAGGATGAGAAAATGAAGATTCAACCATATACCCTTGTTTGTGGTGGAAGAGGTGCATGGGAATACAGTATATTTAGTACATTATAAACAATACATTTAAAGTGCCTTTATGTTCATTAGCTTTCCTCTGGTGGAGTTGAGAAGTCATGGTCAATCCAGGCCTTGTTCATTGTCAACCTGTCAGCATTTTCAGTTGACAGGCGGATACACTTATCTGGTATAATGCCACCAACAGCACTAAATACCCGCTGGGACAAAACGCTGGTGGCAGGGCAGGCCATCACCTCCAAGGCATAGAGTGCCAGTTCGTGCCACGAGTCCAGCTTGGACACCCAGTAGTTGTAAGGCACTGAGGGATCATTGAGGACGCTGATACGGTCTGCTATGTACTCCTTCACCATCTTCCAAAATGTTTCCCTCCTTGTGACACTAGACCGCGCATCAGGGTGAGGGTGCTAGCGGGGTGTCATAAAATTGTCTTAGGCTTTAGAGAGTGTTGCCCTGCCTCTGTTGAAACTGCTGTGTGTTCCCCTTGTCTCCCCTACTCGGTTGGCAAAGGAACTATGGACTCTGCCGCCAGCGTTGTCAGATGGAAATGTTTGGAGCAATTTTTCAACAAGGATCTTCTGGTATTGCATTAATTTGCTTGTCCTCTCCACCAGAGGAATGAGAGATGAGAAGTTCTCTTTGTAGCAGGGGTCGAGAAGGATGAACAACCAGTAATCCGTGTTGTCTAAAATGCGTATAACGCACGGGTCGCGGAAAAGGCAGCCTAACATGAAGTCAGCCATGTGTGCCAGAGTACCAACAGGCAAGACTTCGCTGTCATCATCAGAAGGATCACTCTCCATCTCCTCATCCTCTTCCTCCTCTTCTGCCCACCCACGCTGAACAGAAGGAATCAAACTACTATGGGTACTACCCTCTATAGCGGAGGCAGCCGTCTCCTGATCCTCCTCCTCCTCTTCATCATCCAATTTGCGCTAAGAAGACAAAGTGAGGGTGGTCTGGCAATTATTCTGTGTAATGTCTTCCCCAATTTCCACCTCTTCCACATGCAAAGTGTCGTCCTTAATTGTGAGCAGCGAGTGTTTGAGTAGACACAGAAATGGGATGATTACGCTGATAATAGCGTTATCGACACTTACCATCTGTGTTGATTCCTTAAAGTTTATTAAACCTCACAGATGTCAGACATCCATGCCCACTCCTTGCTTGTGAATATGACTAGAAACTGACTAGAAAGGTGACGACCATGTTGCAGCTGGTATTTCACTGCTACCCTCTGGTGCTCACAAAGCCTGGCCAACATGTGGAACGAGGAGTTCCAGCACATGCTCACGTCGCAACAGCCGGTGAGCTGGCAATTTCAAGCACTACTGCAGCGTTGACAGACCGGCTGAAGTTGTTGATGACTTGCGGAAATATGCACACACGCTGCGCACCTTCACTAATAGCTTGGGCAAATTAGGGTAATTTTTGAGAAACCACTGAACCACAAGGTTGAACACGTGGGCTAGGCATGGGATGTGTCTGAGCTTGCCGAGCTCCAAAGTCGCCACCAAGTTACGGCCATTATCAGACACACAGCTCTGTCTGGTCTCTTATTCCCTGCTACAGCTCTGCGTCGGTGTGATGTTTGTCCCATAAGCATATCAGCTTCTGCACGGCCTGTTGCCGCTTCCCCACTGCAGTGCTACACTGCTTACAGCTACCGACTGATGACTGACTGGTGTGGCACACAGATAATTCGGAGGTGGAAGTGGAGAAGGAGAAGTGGGGTTTGGAGCCATTAATGTAGGTCCTAGTGAAAACCCTGATCGACCTAGGGCCCGCAATCCTTGGCGTTGGTAGCACCTGTGCTATCCCAGGGTACAACTCGCTCCCCGCCTCCACAACATTCACCCAGTGTGCCATAAGGGAAATGTAGTGTCCCTGGCCGAATGCACTTGTCCATGTGTCCGTGGTTAAGTGGACATTCCCAATAACTGTGTTTGTCAGGGCACGTGTGACGTGGGACACATGTTGGTGTAAGGCGGGCATGGCACACCTTGAAAAAAAGTGGCGGCTGGGGACTACGTAACGCGGGACGGCCACCGACATCAGGCTGCAGAAGGCCTCCGTGTCCACAAGCCTCAATGGCAACATTTCCAGGGCCAGTAATTTGAAAAGCTGTGCATTTAGTGCTATGGCCTGTGGGTGGGTGTCTGGGTATTTTGCTTGCATTCAAAGGCCTGGGGTAAGGACATTTGGACGGTACGCTGGGACACGGAAGTGGATGTGGTTGCTGATTGTGCTTGCGAAGGTCCAGGTGCAGGGCAGGAGGCATCCGGGCCTGCGCCTTTGACAGGGGATTGGCCAGCACGTGACATAGGGGAAGAGGAGGCAGTGGTGTGACCCGCAGACACAGATTGTGGACCCAGGCGTTTCGTCCCACTTATTACGGTGCTTGGATGCCATGTGGCAGATCATGCTGGTGGTAGTGAGGTTGATTTTATTCACGCTCCGGCTCATTTTCGTATAGCACAAGTTGCAAACTACTATTCTTTTGTCGTCCGCACTTTCCTCAAAAAAGCGCCATACTGCGGAACATCTACCCCTTGGCAAGGGAGATTTCCGCAAGGGGGTGCTCCATGGAACAGTTGCGGGCCTGTTTTGTGTGGCAGCCTTCTCCCTTTTGCCACCCCACTGCTTTTTACAGCCTGTTGCGGTGCTGCAGATCCCTCCCCCTCTGTACTGCTGTCCTCGCTCGCCTTTCCACCTTCCCAGGTTGGGTCAGTGACCTCATCGTCCACCACCTCCTCCTCCTCCACTTCCTCCCTCTGATCATCCTCCTGATTTGTTTACCTAACCACAACTACAGTGATTGACAACTGTGTCTCATTCTTTTAATTAACCTCTTGAGACAGTAATTGCGGTTGACTCGTTGGCAACTGTGTCTCTTTATCATCCATCTAATTAATCACTAATTTCCTTTCCCCTCCGTCATGTTCTTGTGACTGTGAATGCTCAAGAGGTTGGGAATCAGGGCACAAGATCTCATGTCCCTCTTCAAGCGTGCTTGGCGAGAGGGCCAAGTCAAGTAATGGCGATGAAAAGAGGTCCTCGGAAATATCCTAGTGTGGGATCACTTGTTTGGCCAGACTGTACATGGTGGGAGGAAGGAGGATCAGTGTGAGGATTGTGTTGACCAGACTCCTGGCTACTGAGACTGGACTTGGTGGAAGACAGGGTGGTGCTTAACCGACTGGAAGCATTATCTGCTTCAATTCAACTGATCATCTGCTCACACTGGGCTGACTTCACGAGCATTGTCCTGTGCTGCCCTGCAAACTGGCACATGAGGCTAGGTATCGTGGATGATTGTTTTTCTTGTGCTCTGGCAGCAGGCACAGTTTCATCGTGCCAGGGTCACTGCGTGCACCATCAGCTTTATAGCCACTTCCCCGTCCCTTACTGCTTGTCTTCTTCATTTTAAATGTGATATATGCTTGAAAGTATGTCAAACGTACAGTAGCATAGGATTTGGAAGTGTATGTGCAAAGAAAATTACAAAGGTATTTGTGATGAGGAAATGTTATACCGCACAGGTACCGCAGGCAATGGCACTGATCGCAGTGTCTACAGAAAAAGTACACTGGATGTCACTGATATTTTAGGGATGCACACACTTTTAACAGGAGATGTGGTGCGGATAATTTAACTGTCCGCAGCCGACACTGTCTATGGAAAAAATACACTGGATGTCACTGATATTTTGGGGATGTGGCTCGAATAATAATAAATAAAAAAAAAGAATAAATGTTTTTAGCAGCAGACCCTGAGATCGTAGAAAATGGGGCAAAAGGAAGATCGTAGTTGTCAAATTTTTGTACATCCAAACTAAATAACTTAAATGAATAACATAATAAAACATAAAATAAAAACTATAAAAAAGGTAAACATTTGTAAAATATATTGAATCATGACATATTTTAGGCCAAAATCCAGAAAATGCTTGTTCTACAATGAGCAGTATACTGTACATGTCCTAATGCTTTAGGTTGGAGAGAATGTATGTATACTATATCTAAATTGACTCTTTACAATACAGACATTTATTAAATGCTTCATCAATTGGACTCTTAACATTTTAAATGTTACTACCGTAGCAAGTGGCAAACATTTGAGTTGTCTAATCATAAAGAGTACCATGACTGATCAAAGTGGTTCTTAAAAAGAGCTACAAATTTCTCCAGGTATACCTGCTTATTAAAACCACAACAGCATGAAACTAAAGATTGCCTGTGGCATAATTGTGACCTCTTTGATTTTTATTTTACTCCTTTCCTATGAAAAACCCTTTAGTTAATGTCAGACTCAATGGAGCAATCATTCCATATTCTTCCTGTGCATAAGCAAAATTATTTTTCAGTAGAATCAATCCTGAATAAAGGGCTCAGAATTCACCTCTATCAAAAGGAGGATTACATCCCTGAAGCATTCAATATTTAATTAAATCTAAAAGGAACTTAAATGGTACAGTTTTCCGGACCTTATACAACTTAAAAATGGAAGTTATAGAAAATAGCATAATAAAATAGTAAGCCCCATGTCTCTTCAGTTCTTTGGTCTTACATTCCATTTCACTGTCACAAAATGTAACCAGGGTTACAAGGCGACTCTTGCTAGAGTAGAATTTTAAAATTAAATGGACAGTTTTCCTCTGTGCAGTAGTGTACCTCTGAACTGCAGGTACGAGGAATTTGACAGACATGAGGCTGGGCTGCATGAGAAAACTGTTGAGGGATGAAAGGCCATTATCTTTTTCAGTTGCAGATTTACAGGTGTTTGTTGTATATATCAGAAAGAATATATATATATATATATATATATATATATATATATATATATATACAGTGGCAAGCAAAAGTTTGGGCACCCCTGGTCAAAATTACTTGTACTGGGAACATTTAAGCAAGTTGAAGATTAAATGATCTCCAAAAGACACATTCCCTTTGTACAGTATTTTAAGCGAAATTTTTTTTTTTTTCTGTTTTACATTTTCAAAAAAAGCAAAAGAGGTGAGCAAAACGTTCGGTACCCTGCATGGTTATTACCTAGTAGAATCCCCTATGGCAAGTATCACAGCTTGTAAATGCTTTTTGCAGCCAGCCAAGAGTCTTTAAATTTTTGTTTGATGTATTCTCATCCATTCTTTCTTGCAGAAGTCTTGCAGTTTTGTGAGATTCCTGGGCCACCTTGCATGCACTGCTCTTTTCAGATCTATCCACAGATTTTCAATGATGTTCAGATTAGAGATGGCCCGAATAGTTCGCTGGCGAATAGTTCCCAGCAAACATAGCTTGTTCGTGTTCGCCGCGGCGTGCGAAAATATGCGATGTTCGGTCCGCCACTATACATCATCATTGAGTAAACTTTGACCCTGTACCTCACAGTCAGCAGACACATTCCAGCCAATCAGCAGCAGACTCTCCCTCCCGGACCCTCCCACCTCCTGGACAGCATCCATTTTAGATTCATTCGGAATCTGCATTCTCAGTGAGAGGAGGGACAGTGCTGCTGCTGCTGATTCAATAGGGAAAGCGTTAGCTAGGGCAGTGTTCTGTGTCCACAGACTCATCTGCTGTAAGGACAGCGTCCTGACAGCACCCCAAAAAGCCCTTTTCAGGGCTGGTACATCAGTCTGCTTTTTTTTATATATATATATATATATATATATATATATATACAATACAGACAAAAAGTTTGGACACACCTTCTCATTCAAAGAGTTTTCTTTATTTTCATGACTATGAAGGCATCAAAACTATGAATTAACACATGTGGAATTATATACATAACAAACAAGTGTGAAACAACTGAAAATATGTCATATTCTAGGTTCTTCAAAGTAGCCACCTTTTGCTTTGATTACTGCTTTGCACACTCTTGGCATTCTCTTGATGAGCTTCAAGAGGTAGTCCCCTAAAATGGTCTTCCAACAGTCTTGAAGGAGTTCCCAGAGATGCTTAGCACTTGTTGGCCCTTTTGCCTTCACTCTGCGGTCCAGCTCACCCCAAACCATCTCGATTGGGTTCAGGTCCGGTGACTGTGGAGGCCAGGTCGTCTGGCGCAGCACCCCATAACTCTCCTTCATGGTCAAATAGCCCTTACTTTCAAAGTTTTCCCAATTTTTCGGCTGACTGACTGACCTTCATTTCTTAAAGTAATGATGGCCACTCGTTTTTCTTTACTTAGCTGCTTTTTTCTTGCCATAATACAAATTCTAACAGTCTATTCAGTAGGACTATCAGCTGTGTATCCACCTGACTTCTCCTCAACGCAACTGATGGTCCCAACCCCATTTATAAGGCAAGAAATCCCGCTTATTAAACCTGACAGGGCATACCTGTGAAGTGAAAACCATTTCAGGGGACTACCTCTTGAAGCTCATCAAGAGAATGCCAAGAGTGTGCAAAGCAGTAATCAAAGCAAAAGCTGGCTACTTTGAAGAACCTAGAATATGACATATTTTCAGTTGTTTCACACTTGTTTGTTATGTATATAATTCCACGTGTTAATTAATAGTTTTGATGCCTTCAGTGTGAATCTACAATTTTCTTAGTCATTAGAATAAAGAAAACTCTTTGAATGAGAAGGTGTGTCCAAACTTTTGGTCTGTACTGTATATATATTCCAGTTGCCTGCCCGTGTGTGAGAGGCTGCAGGCTCAGTCACAGACAGTACTGTGTGCACACCATTCATACAGGGTGTGACAGAAAATACCTTGCAGATAAAAAAAAATTATATTTAATATTTTTCTGTAATCTAATCACAGTTGCAAGCCCGTGTGTGTCAGGCCCACACAGACTGTATTGTGGCCACTGGCTAGGCCTCCACTTATACCGTTACAGGGTGTCACTTACTCACAAATATCTCGCAGATAAAAAAAATATATATTTAATATTTTTCTGTGATCTAATCACATTTGCAAGCCCGTGTGTGTCAGGCCCACACAGACTGTATTGTGGCCACTGGCTAGTGGCTAGGCCTCCACTTGTACCGTTACAGGGTGTCACTCACTCACAAATACCTCACAGATAAAAAAAAAAATCTATTTAATATTTTTCTGTGATCTAATCACAGTTGCAAGCCAGTGTGTGTCAGGCCCACACAGACTGTATTGTGGCCACTGGCTAGTGGCTAGGCCTCCACTTATACCATTACAGGGTGTCACTCACTCACAAATACCTTGCAGATAAAAAAAAATTCTATTTAATATTTTTCTGTGATCTAATCACATTTGCAAGCCCATGTGTGTCAGGCCCACACATACTGTATTGTGGCCACTGGCTAGTGGCTAGGCCTCCACTTATACCATTACAGGGTGTCACTCACTCACAAATACCTCGCAGATAAAAAAAAAAATCTATTTAATATTTTTCTGTGATCTAATCACAGTTGCAAGCCAGTGTGTGTCAGGCCCACACAGACTGTATTGTGGCCACTGGCTAGTGGCTAGGCCTCCACTTATACCGTTACAGGGTGTCACTCACTCACAAATACCTCGCAGATAAAAAAAATAAATCTATTTAATATTTTTCTGTGATCTAATCACAGTTGCAAGCCCGTGTGTGTCAGGCCCACACAGACTGTATTGTGGCCACTGGCTAGTGGCTAGGCCTCTACTTATACCGTTACAGGGTGTCACTCACTCACAAATACCTCGCAGATAAAAAAAAAATATATTTAATATTTTTCTGTGATCTAATCACATTTGCAAGCCCGTGTGTGTCAGGCCCACACAGACTGTATTGTGGCCACTGGCTAGTGGCTAGGCCTCCACTTATACCGTTACAGGGTGTCACAAATACCTCGCAGATAAAAAAAAATTATATTTAATATTTTTCTGTGATCTAATCACATTTGCAAGCCCGTGTGTGTCAGGCCAACACAAACTGTTTTGTGGCCACTGGCTAGTGGCTAGACCTCCACTTATACCGTTACAGGGTGTCACTCACTCACAAATACCTTGCAGATAAAAAAAAATTATATTAAATATTTTTCTGTGCTCTAATCACATTTGCAAGCCCGTGTGTGTCAGGCCCACACAGACTGTACTGTGCCCACTTCCCACCACTTATATAGGGTGGCACAGTACCTTGCACGCATAGTAACACTTATCTAATAAAAAATGACAGGCAGAGGCAGGCCACGCCACAGGGGCCGTCGTGTTCGTGGTGCTGTGATTTCCACTGGCCCTGGAATAATGCCCAGTGTTCAGAGGCCACGTACCCTGAACCCAAAAAATTCTTAGAAAATAGTTGACTGGCTTACACAGGACACCCAATCTTCAACAGCTTCCGCTAAGAACCTTGATGCACCATCCTCCTCCAGCTCAGCTTTGGTCACCTGCTCCCAAGTTACCACTCTCCCGACCGCCGCCACCACCACCACTACCACCACAGCCACCAGAGCCGCTTCACTTGATCCCTCAGAGGAGTTATTTACACATCAGTTGGATGAAATTGGTGATGCGCAACCATTATTGCCAGAGGATGGAGATAACAGGGATATGTCTCAGTCAGGCAGCATTACACACATGGACGTACAATGTGATGATGATGTTGTACCCGCTGCTGCTTCCTTTGCTGAGATGTCAGATACAAGTGAAGTGGTTGATGATGACGATGTGTCCGTGGATGCCACGTGGGTGCCTGCTCGAAGAGAAGAAGAAGAGGGGGAAAGTTCAGAAGGGGAGACAGATATAAGGAGGAGACGAGTTGGAAGCAGGGGGAGGTCGTTGCAAGGAGCTAGTGGCACAGTCAGACAGCATGTATCGGCACCCGGGGTCAGCCATACAGCATGCCAATCAACACATGCTGTTGCCACCACCAGAATGCCGTCATTGCAAAGTTCAGCAGTGTGGCATTTTTTTAGTGTGTCTGCCTCTGACAACAGCGATGCCATTTGCAACCTGTGCCAAAAGAAACTGAGTCGTGGGAAATCCAACACCCACCTAGGTACAACTGCTTTGCGAAGGCACATGATTGCACATCTCAAACGCCTATGGGATCAACACATGATGACGAGTAGAAGCAGCACACAAGCTCAAAGCCACCATCCTCCTCCTGGTCCAGCATCTTCAGCCACGTCAACCACTGCTGTCCTCCTTGCCCCCTCTCAACCACCCGCCACTCCGCCTCTCACCTTCAGCAGTTCCATCTGCCCACAGTCAGGTGTCTGTAATGGAAATGTGTGAGCGTAGGAAGCCAATGTCACAGAGTCACCCCCTTGCCCGGCGTCTGACAGCCGGCTTGACGGAACTCTTAGCCCGCCAGCTTTTACCATACCAGCTGGTGGAGTCTGAGGCCTTCAAAAAATTTGTCGCTATTGGGACACCACAGTGGAAGGTACCCGGACAAAATTTTTTTTCAAAAAAGGCAATCCCAAACCTCTATTCAGTGATTGAAAAGGAAGTCATGGCATCTCTGGCATACAGTGTTGGGGCAAGGGTCCATCTGACCACTGATACCTGGTCTGCAAAGCACGGTCAGGGCAGGTATATCACCTACACTGCGCATTGGGTCAACCTGCTGACGGCTGACAAGCATGGAATGCGTGGCTCTGCAGCGGAGTTGGTGACACCGCCACGACTTGCAGGCAGGCCTACTGCCACCTCCTCTACTCCTCCTACTCCATCCTCTTCCATAACCTCCTCGGCTGAGTCCTCTTCTGCTGCGGTGTCTGGCTGCACATCAACTAAATCCCCCCAGCTCCCCAGGGGCTATTCCACATCCCGGATATGACAGTGTCACGCTGTCTTGGGGTTGACTTGCCTGAAAGCAGAGAGCCACACCGGACCAGCACTCCTGTCCGCCCTGAACGCACAGGTGGATCAGTGGCTGACCCCGCACCAAATGGAGATCGGCAAAGTGGTGTGTGACAATGGAAGCAATTTGTTGGCGGCATTGAATTTGGGCAAGTTGTCACATGTGCCGTGCATGGCACATGTGTTGAATCTCATCGTACAACGCTTTGTGTCTAAGTACCCAGGCTTACAGGACATCCTGAAGCAGGCCAGGAAGGTGTGTGGCCATTTCAGGCGTTCCTACACGGCCATGGCGCACTTTTCAGACATTCAGCGCCGAAACAACATTCCAGTGAGGCGCTTGATTTGTGACAGCCCGACACGTTGGAATTCAACACTCCTAATGTTCGACCGCCTGCTTCAACAAGAAAAAGCCGTCAACGAGTATTTGTATAACCGGGGTGCTAGGACAGCTTCTGCGGAGCTGGGAATTTTTTTTCCACGTTACTGGACACTTATGCGCAATGCCTGTAGGCTCATGCGTCCTTTTGAGGAGGTGACAAACCTAGTCAGTCGCACCGAAGGCACCATCAGCGACCTCATCCCATTTGTTTCTTCCTGGAGCGTGCCCTGCGAAGAGTGCTGGATCAGGCTGTAGATGAGCGTGAAGAGGAAGAGTTGTGGTCACCATCACCAACAGAAACAGCCTTGTCATCATCGCTTGCCGGACCTGCGGCAACGCTGCAAGAGGAGTATGAGGAAGAGGAGTCAGAGGAGGAATTTGGCTTTGAGGAGGAGGAAGACCAACCACAGCAGGCATCCCAGGGTGATCGTTGTTGCCACCTATCTGGGACCCGCGGTGTTGTACGTGGCTGGGTTGAAGAACAGACCATCAATGACATCAGTGAGGACGAGGAACGGGAAATGAGTAGCTCGGCATCCAACCTTGTGCAAATGGGGTCTTTCATGCTGTCATGTCTGTTGAGGGACCCTCGTAGAAAAAGGATGAAGGAGAACGACCTGTACTGGGTGGCCATGCTACTAGACCCCCGGTATAAGCAGAAAGTGTCGGAAATGTTACCAACTTACCAAAAGTCAGAAAGGATGCAGCAAATCTAAACAAAACTAAAAAATATGCTTTACACAGCTTATAAGGGGGATGTCACAGCACAACGGGAATCTAACAGAGAAAGAGGTGAAAGTAATCCTCCTCCTACCACGACCACGGCGGCAAGGACAGGACGCTTTACAGAAGTGTTGTTGATGGAGGAAATGCAGAGCTTTTTCAGTCCTACACATCACCACAGCTCTTCGGGATACAGCCTTAGAGAACGACTCGACCGACAAGTAGCAGACTACCTCGCCTTAACTGCAGATATCGACACTCTGAGGAGCGATGAACCCCTTGACTACTGGGTGTGCAGGCTTGACCTGTGGCCTGAGCTATCCCAGTTTGCGATAGAACTTCTGGCCTGCCCCGCTTCAAGTGTCCTGTCAGAAATGACTTTAGTGCAGCAGGAGGCATTGTCACTGACAAAAGAAGTCGCCTCGGTCAAAAAAGTGTTGATTACCTCACCTTCATTAAGATGAATGAGGCATGGATCCCGAAGGGACTGACAGTGGGGGATACGTTTGACTAACAAAAGGCCTGATGACATGCCTTGGCCTCAAAATGGTCCCCACGCTGCTGTATTTAATGTCTGCATACCGGATGACTTTCGTGAATTCTCCGCCACCAACTAGGGTTCAAGCCGCAATGTTTTAGTCACCTAATTCATTAGCTGCAAGTACTACCTTCAAGTACTACATTAAGTACAGTAAAGAGATATTGCAGGAGACTGAAGAGATTCAAGAGATACTGCAAGAGATTGGCTTAGAGTCTGCAACTGGCTCATCTGTGTTGTTTTTGCTGATCATTGCTTGAGAAGAGGTAAGGAATTTGGTTAGGTGTTTGCTATTGTGCGTTTGCTAATGAGCCTAGCTCACTAAGGTGTTACATTTGTTGCTGGGGGAGGAGTTTGGGAAGGAGTGTGTGAATATATAGAGACAGACTCATTAGCTGGCCTAATTCATTAGCTGCAAGTACTACCTTCAAGTACTACATTAAGTACAGTAAAGAGATATTGCAGGAGATAGTCAGGAGGTAGGCTGGAAGGTGGAAACAATACAAAAAAAAGGTAAGATTTTTTTGATTTGTTTGATTTAAAGTTACAAATTTTTATTTTTTTTTCTCCTCTTTAAAATGGCAGACTTGGTTCAGTGCAGGAATTGTTGTGCATTTATGTCATGTTCCACTCTTTGGAGATTCGGATGCTGTCAGATCTGTAGACAGTTCTCCTTACTGCAGCAGGAAATTGCATTTTTGAAATCTGAAATATTTAAATTATCTGTTAAAAAAACTCCAGCTAGGACTGCTGCAATGCCACTGTCACAGAGGACCCCCAGAAATGGCAGATGGGTTACTGTAGGTTCTGGAAGTCTTAGAGTGGTGGATAGAAGACATGTCCCACAGTCGGTGGCTCTCCATAATTCATTTGCAGCACTCTCAGAATGTAAGGACAACATGGATATGGACTCAAGCACAGAGGGTGAGAAACCATCGACTCCTATGTCTAATGTATGCAACAAAAAAGATAAAGTGAAGTCGCAAAGGAAGCAGCTGTTGCTGGGTGATTCAATCATAAGAAGTGTGGAGCTTAAAGAAAATGGTTTTGTGAGATGTCTCCCTGGGGCTACTGCTAGAAGAGATAGAAGACTTATTATTAATATTGTTAAGCAAGCAAAGCAGGAAGTGGACGTGGATGTTCTTGTCCATCTAGGGACAAATGACCTGGCTTGCAATGAAGTGTCAGAGGTGAAAAAATCTTTTATCACACTTGGTAATGACGTACAGGATTTTGCATCCACCATTTCATTTTCTGAAGTTCTGCCTGTGCATAATGTTCAGAATGATAGGCAGAGGCGCATAAAGGAGTTCAACATATGGCTTGGTAAATGGTGTCAAGAGCAAGGATTTGGCTTTGTTTCTCATGATAGCTCTACTTGGAATAGAAAGGAACTGTACAAAAAAGATGGTTTGCATCTTTCTCTCAAAGGAACAAATGTACTTAGTGAACAACTCCAAGAATTTGCGAAAGAGTATTTAAACTAGGAAGGGGGGGGAAAAGAGTGAAAATAAAAGAGTCCAATTGCCCCCCGAAACAATGCCAGAACAGGTCAGAAGCACAGAGGTTAAGAAATGATAAGCTCAGAGTCCTGTCTACAAATGCTCGCAGTTTAGGTAAAAAAATCAATGAACTTGGGTCAATAATGGCATCTGAGAATGTAGATTTAGTGGCTGTTACGGAGACATGGTTTAATGAAAGAAATGACTGGGACATAACCATACCAGGGTACTCTTTATACAGAAGAGACAGAGAAGGCAAGAAAGGAGGAGGAGTGGCCCTGTATGTGAAAGATAGCATTAAATCTAACCTAATACAAGTTGGTGAGGCCAACATAGAGTCAGTTTGGGTTACGTTGCAGTTTGCTAACCATGCAGTAACTCGTGTAGGTGTGATATATAGACCACCTGGTCAAGTTAAAGAACTAGATGATCTACTAGTTGAAGAAATAGCTAAAATGACAATGAAAGGAGAAGTTATCATTATGGGAGATTTCAATCTTCCAGATATAAACTGGAAAACCAAAATAGCAAGTTCTACCAGGAGTACAGATATTCTAAATTCCCTACTGGGGTTATCTCTACAACAAGTGGTTGAGGAGCCAACCCGGAGGGAGGCCATTTTGGATTTGGTATTCACAAATGGAGATTCGGTATATGATGTCATTGTAGGCGAAACCTTGGGATCTAGTGATCACCAGTCAGTGTGGTTTAATATGAGAACTGTGAAAGAGTCCCACCACACAAAAACAAAAGTTTTAGATTTTAGAAAAACAGACTTTTCAAAAATGAAATTAGTCATAAATGAGTCCTTATCAGACTGGAACGGATTGCATGGAGTCCAGGAGAAATGGGACTACTTAAAAGGTGCATTATTGAAGGCAACAGAAAATTGCATTAGACTTGTCAGTAAAAGCAAAAAAAGGAGGAGACCACTGTGGTACTCAGCAGAAGTGGCCCAAATCATTAAAAATAAAAAGCTAGCATTTTGTAATTATAAAAAAAAACAGAGCAATGAAGATAAGGAAATCTACAAGATTAGGCAGAGAGAGGCCATGCAAGTTATAAGAACTTCTAAAGCGCAGGCAGAAGAAAAGCTAGCTCAGTCTATGAAAAAAGGGGATAAGACATTCTTCAGATATATAAATGAAAAAAGGAAATTAAAACAAGGAATAACTAAATTAAAAACAAAGGACGGAAGGTATGTAGAAGAGAATAAAGGGCTAGCCGACTGCCTTAATGAATACTTCTGTTCAGTTTTTACAAAAAAAAAAGGAGAAGGACCTCCACTAGAAAGGATGACTAATAAATCGCTTGATGCATGTATCTTTACAGAGGAAGATGTTCTAAGTTTGCTGTCTAAGGTGAAGACTAGAGTTGAGCGAACACCTGGATGTTCGGGTTCGAGAAGTTCGGCCGAACTTCCCGGAAATGTTCGGGTTCGGGATCCGAACCCGATCCGAACTTCGTCCCGAACCCGAACCCCATTGAAGTCAATGGGGACCCGAACCTTTGGGCACTAAAAAGGCTGTAAAACAGCCCAGGAAAGAGCTAGAGTGCTGCAAAAGGCAGCAACATGTAGGTAAATCCCCTGCAAACAAATGTGGATAGGGAAATGAATTAAAATTAAAATTAAAAAAATAAAAATGAACCAATATCAATTGGACAGAGGTCCCATAGCAGAGAATCTGGCTTCACGTCAGCAGAGAATCAGTCTCTTCATGCCATAGCAAAGAATCTGGCTTCATATCAGCAGAGAATCAGTCTCTTCATGCCATAGCAGAGAATCTGGCTTCATGTCAGCGCAGAATCAGTCTTCATGTCATAGCAGAGAATCAGGCTTCACGTCACCCACCACTGGAACAGGCCACTGTCACACATTTAGGCCCCGGCACCCAGACAGAGGAGAGCGGTCCCGTAACAGAGAATCTGGCCTTATGTCAGCGCAGAATCTGTCTTCATGTCATAGCAGAGAATCAGGCATCACGTCACCCACCACTGGAACAGGCCACTGTCACACATTTAGGCCCAGGCAGAGGAGAGAGGTCCCGTAACAGAGAATCTGGCCTTATGTCAGCGCAGAATCTGTCTTCATGTCATAGCAGAGAATCAGGCTTCACGTCACCCACCACTGGAACAGGCCACTGTCACACATTTAGGCCCCGGCACCCAGACAGAGGAGAGCGGTCCCGTAACTGAGAATCTGGCCTTATGTCAGCGCAGAATCTGTATTCATGTCATAGCAGAGAATCAGGCTTCACGTCACCCACCACTGGAACAGGCCATTGTCAGATATTTAGGCCCAGGCACCCAGGCAGAGGAGAGAGGTCCCGTAACAGAGAATCTGGCCTTATGTCAGCGCAGAATCTATCTTCATGTCATAGCAGAGAATCAGGCTTCACGTCAGCCACCACTGGAACAGGCCACTGTCACACATTTAGGCCCAGGCACCCAGGCAGAGGAGAGCTGTCCAGTAACAGAGAATCTGGCCTTATGTCAGCGCAGAATCTGTATTCATGTCATAGCAGAGAATCAGGCTTCACGTCACTCACCACTGGAACAGGCCACTGTCACACATTTAGGCCCAGGCACCCAGGCAGAGGAGAGAGGTCCCGTAACAGAGAATCTGGCCTTATGTCAGCGC
This sequence comes from Bufo bufo, assembly GCF_905171765.1. NCBI lineage: Eukaryota > Metazoa > Chordata > Amphibia > Anura > Bufonidae > Bufo > Bufo bufo. The sequence continues at coordinate 144,055,504 of NC_053396.1, read as the reverse complement.
AGAATCTGTATTCATGTCATAGCAGAGAATCAGGCTTCACGTCACCCACCACTGGAACAGGCCACTGTCACACATTTAGGCCCCGGCACCCAGACAGAGGAGAGCGGTCCCGTAACAGAGAATCTGGCCTTATGTCAGCGCAGAATCTGTATTCATGTCATAGCAGAGAATCAGGCTTCACGTCACCCACCACTGGAACAGGCCACTGTCACACATTTAGGCCCCGGCACCCAGACAGAGGAGAGCGGTCCCGTAACAGAGAATCTGGCCTTATGTCAGCGCAGAATCTATCTTCATGTCATAGCAGAGAATCAGGCTTCACGTCAGCCACCACTGGAACAGGCCACTGTCACACATTTAGGCCCAGGCACCCAGGCAGAGGAGAGCTGTCCAGTAACAGAGAATCTGGCCTTATGTCAGCGCAGAATCTGTATTCATGTCATAGCAGAGAATCAGGCTTCACGTCACCCACCACTGGAACAGGCCACTGTCACACATTTAGGCCCCGGCACCCAGACAGAGGAGAGGTTCATTCAACTTTGGGTTGCCCCGCAATATAATGGTAAAATGAAATTAAAAATAGTATTGAATGAGGAAGTGCCCTGGAGTAGAATAATATATTGTTAAGGGGAGGTAGTTAATATCTAATCTGCACAAGGGATGGACAGGTCCTGTGGGATCCATGCCTGGTTCATTTTTATGAACGTCAGCTTGTCCACATTGGCTGTAGACAGGCGGCTGCGTTTGTCTGTAATGACGCCCCCTGCCGTGCTGAATACACGTTCAGACAAAACGCTGGCCGCCGGGCAGGCCAGCACCTCCAAGGCATAAAAGGCTAGCTCTGGCCACGTGGACAATTTGGAGACCCAGAAGTTGAATGGGGCCGAACCATCAGTCAGTACGTGGAGGGGTGTGCACAGGTACTGTTCCACCATGTTAGTGAAATGTTGCCTCCTGCTAACACGTTCCGTATCAGGTGGTGGTGCACTTAGCTGTGGCGTGTTGACAAAACTTTTCCACATCTCTGCCATGCTAACCCTGCCCTCAGAGGAGCTGGGCGTGACACAGCTGCGTTGGCGACCTCTTGCTCCTCCTCTGCCTTCGCCTTGGGCTTCCACTGGTTCCCCTGTGACATTTGGGAATGCTCTCAGTAGCGCGTCTACCAATGTGCGCTTGTACTCGCGCATCTTCCTATCACGCTCCAGTGTAGGAAGTAAGGTGGGCACATTGTCTTTGTACCAGGGATCCAGCAGGGTGGCAACCCAGTAGTCCGCACACGTTAAAATGTGGGCAACTCTGCTGTCGTTGCGCAGGCACTGCAGCATGTAGTCGCTCATGTGTGCCAGGATGCCCAGAGGTAAGGACAAGCTGTCCTCTGTGGGACACGTATCGTCATCGTCCTGTGTTTCCCCCCAGCCACGCACCAGTGATGGGCCCGAGCTGCTTTGGGTGCCACCCCGCTGTGAACATGCTTCATCCTCATCCTCCTCCACCTCCTCCTCATCCTCGTCCTCCTCGTCCTCCAGTAGTGGGCCCTGTCTGGCCACATTTGTACCTGGCCTCTGGTGTTGCAAAAAACCTCCCTCTGAGTCACTTCGAAGAGACTGGCCTGAAAGTGCTAAAAATGACCCCTCTTCCTCCTCTTCCTCCTGGGTCACCTCCTCTTCCATCATCGCCCTAAGTGTTTTCTCAAGGAGATATAGAAGTGGTATTGTAACGCTGATAACGGCGTCATCGCCACTGGCCATGTTGGTGGAGTACTCGAAACAGCGCAACAGGGCACACAGGTCTCGCATGGAGGCCCAGTCATTGGTGGTGAAGTGGGTCTGATCCACCAATGCGTGCTGCAGCTGAAACTCCACTATGGCCTGCTGCTGCTCGCACAGTGTGTCCAGCATATGCAAGGTGGAGTTCCACCTGGTGGGCACGTCGCATATGAGGCGGTGAGCGGGAAGGCCGAAGTTACGCTGTAGCGCAGACAGGCGAGCAGCGGCAGGGTGTGAACGCCGGAAGCGCGAACAGACGGCCCGCACTTTATGCAGCAGCTCTGACATGTCGGGGTAGTTGCGAATGAACTTCTGCACCACCAAATTCAGCACATGCGCCAGGCAAGGGATGTGCGTCAAACCGGCTAGTCCCAGAGCTGCAACGAGATTTAGCCCATTATCGCACACCACCAGGCCGGGCTTGAGGCTCACCGGCAGCAACCACTCGTCGGTCTGTTGTTCTATACCCCGCCACAACTCCTGTGCGGTGTGGGGCCTGTCCCCCAAACATATAAGTTTCAGAATGGCCTGCTGACGTTTACCCCATGCTGTGCTGAAGTTGGTGGTGAAGGTGTGTGGCTGACTGGATGAGCAGGTGGAAGAAGAGGAGGAGGAAGCTGAGTAGGAGGAGGAGGAGACAGGAGGCAAAGAATGTTGCCCTGCGATCCTTGGCGGCGGAAGGACGTGCGCCAAATAGCTCTCCGCCTGGGGCCCAGCCGCCACTACATTTACCCAGTGTGCAGATAGGGAGATATAGCGTCCCTGGCTTTGCTTACTGGTCCACGTATCTGTGGTTAGGTGGACCTTGCCACAGATGGCGTTGCGCAGTGCACACTTGATTTTATCGGACACTTGTTTGTGCAGGGAAGGCACGGCTCTCTTGGAGAAGTAGTGGCGGCTGGGAACAACATACTGTGGGACAGCAAGTGACATGAGCTGTTTGAAGCTGTGTGTGTCCACCAGCCTAAATAACAGCATTTCATAGGCCAGTAGTTTAGAAATGCTGGCATTCAGGGCCAGGGATCGAGGGTGGCTAGGTGAGAATTTACGCTTTCTCTCAAATGTTTGTGAGATGGAGAGCTGAACGCTGCCGTGTGACATGGTTGAGATGCTTGGTGACGCAGGTGGTGGTGTTGGTGGTACATCCCATGTTTGCTGGGCGGCAGGTGCCAACGTTCCTCCAGAGGCGGAGGAAGAGGCCGAGGCGGCGGCAGCAGCAGCAGAAGAGGCAGAGGCGGCGGCAGCAGCAGAAGAGGCCGAGGCGGCAGCAGCAGAAGAGGTAGCAGGGGGAGCCTGAGTGACTTCCTTGTTTTTAAGGTGTTTACTCCACTGCAGTTCATGCTTTGCATGCAGGTGCCTGGTCATGCAGGTTGTGCTAAGGTTCAGAACGTTAATGCCTCGCTTCAGGCTCTGATGGCACAGCGTGCAAACCACTCGGGTCTTGTCGTCAGCACATTGTTTGAAGAAGTGCCATGCCAGGGAACTCCTTGAAGCTGCCTTTGGGGTGCTCGGTCCCAGATGGCGGCGGTCAGTAGCAGGCGGAGTCTCTTGGCGGCGGGTGTTCTGATTTTACCCACTGCTCCCTCTTTTGCTACGCTGTTGGCTCGGTCTCACCACTGCCTCTTCCTCCGAACACTGAAAGTCAGTGGCACGACCTTCATTCCATGTGAGGTCTAGGACCTCATCGTCCCCTGCATCGTCTTCCACCCAGTCTTGATCCCTGACCTCCTGTTCAGTCTGCACACTGCAGAAAGACGCAGCAGTTGGCACCTGTGTTTCGTCATCATCAGAGACGTGCTGAGGTGGTATTCCCATGTCCTCATCATCAGGAAAAATAAGTGGTTGTGCGTTAGTGCATTCTATCTCTTCCACCCCTGGGGAAGGGCTAGGTGGATGCCCTTGGGAAACCCTGGCAGCAGAGTCTTCAAACAGCATAAGAGACTGCTGCATAACTTGAGGCTCAGACAGTTTCCCTGATATGCATGGGGGTGATGTGACAGACCGATGGGCTTGGTTTGCATGCGCCATCTGTGCGCTTTCTGCAGAAGACTGGGTGGGAGATAATGTGAACGTGCTGGATCCACTGTCGGCCACCCAATTGACTAATGCCTGTACCTGCTCAGGCCTTACCATCCTTAGAACGGCATTGGGCCCCACCAAATATCGCTGTAAATTCTGCTGGCTACTGGGACCTGAGGTAGTTGGTTCACTAGGACGTGTGGCTGTGGCAGAACGGCCACGTCCTCTCCCAGCACCAGAGGGTCCACTTACACCACCACGACCATGTCCACGTCCGCGTCCCTTATTAGATGTTTTCCTCATTGTTCCCGTTCACCACAATTTTGAGAATGGCAAATTTGGGAATGCTTTTTCAACCCAGAACAAAAAGTCTGCTTTGACGGTCACTACAAATAACTTGACCAGCTAAAACACTGCAGATTTAGTTGAATAGAGATGTGAGACCTGTTTTTTTTTGCGCTGTGTGACAGTTATAGCTTTAATCACAGAATGACACTTCTATCAGCACGCTAGCGTGTGTCTTAGGTTTTTCTGAATGACACTATCAATAACTTCAATGTAAGATTTTCTTTTTGGGATAGATTTCAAGTAGGCCTGAAATACCACAAACTAGTTATTTTCAGAATGGCAAAATTGGGAATGCTTTTTCAACCCACAACAAAAAGTCTGCTTTGACGGTCACTACAAATAACTTGACCAGCTAAAACTGTGCAGATTTGGTTGAATAGAGATGTGAGACCTGTTTTTTTTTGCGCTGTGTGACAGTTATAGGTTTAATCACAGAATGACACTTCTATCAGCACGCTAGCGTGTGTCTTAGGTTTTTCTGAATGACACTATCAATAACTTCAATGTAAGATTTTCTTTTTGGGATAGATTTCAAGTAGGCCTGAAATACCACAAACTAGTTATTTTCAGAATGGCAAAATTGGGAATGCTTTTTCAACCCACAACAAAAAGTCTGCTTTGACGGTCACTACAAATAACTTGACCAGCTAAAACTGTGCAGATTTGGTTGAATAGAGATGTGAGACGTGTTTTTTTTTGCGCTGTGTGACAGTTATAGGTTTAATCACAGAATGACACTTCTATCAGCACGCTAGCGTGTGTCTTAGGTTTTTCTGAATGACACTATCAATAACTTCAATGTAAGATTTTCTTTTTGGGATAGATTTCAAGTAGGCCTCAAATACCACAAACTAGTTATTTTCAGAATGGCAAATTTGGGAATGCTTTTTCAACCCAGAACAAAAAGTCTGCTTTGACGGTCACTACAAATAACTTGACCAGCTAAAACTGTGCAGATTTGGTTGAATAGAGATGTGAGACGTGTTTTTTTTTGCGCTGTGTGACAGTTATAGGTTTAATCACAGAATGACACTTCTATCAGCACGCTAGCGTGTGTCTTAGGTTTTTCTGAATGACACTATCAATAACTTCAATGTAAGATTTTCTTTTTGGGATAGATTTCAAGTAGGCCTGAAATACCACAAACTAGTTATTTTCAGAATGGCAAATTTGGGAATGCTTTTTCAACCCAGAACAAAAAGTCTGCTTTGACGGTCACTACAAATAACTTGACCAGCTAAAACTGTGCAGATTTGGTTGAATAGAAATGTCAGGTCTATTTTTTAGGCGCTGGGTGACAGGCTCAACCTGCCCCTGATGTAATATATGGCCAAAAAATAACCACACTGTTGATGGTTAAATGCACTTGGGTGACACAGGCTCAGCCTGCAGCTGATGTAGTATATGGCCAAAAAATAATCAGACTGTTGATGGTTAAATGCACTTGGGTGAAACAGGCTCAGCCTGCAGCTGATGTAGTATATGGCCAAAAAATAACCAGACTGTTGATGGTTAAATGCACTTCGGTGACACAGGCTCAGCCTGCAGCTGATGTAGGATATAGCACAAAATAACCACACTATCGATGGTTAAATACACTTGGTGATAGCTCGTGCTGGCGCACCACAAGTCACAAAATGGCCGCCGATCACCCCAGAAAAAAAGTGATCTAAAAACGCTCTGGGCAGCCTCAAAAAAGTGAGCAAGTCAATAATAGCACTTCAATGATCCACAGCTGCAGATCGATCACAGAATGAAGTCTTTTGGAGGAGTTAATCTGCCTAATCTCGCCCTAACGTCGCAGCTGTAACCTCTCCCTATGCTTGAATCAGCAGAGTGACGTGCAGCGCTACGTGACCCAAGCTTATATAGAGGCTGGGTCACATGCTGCACTGGCCAATCACAGCCATGCCAATAGTAGGCAAGGCTGTGATGGCCTCTTGGGGCAAGTAGTATGACGCTTGTTGATTGGCTGCTTTTCAGCCTTTCAAAAAGCGCCAAGAAAGCGCCGAACACCGAACCCGGACTTTTACGAAAATGTTCGGGTTCGGGTCCGTGTCACGGACACCCCAAAATTCGGTACGAACCCGAACTATACAGTTCGGGTTCGCTCATCCCTAGTGAAGACAAATAAGTCACAGGGGCCTGATGAGATACACCCAAAATTATTAAAAGAGCTTAGTGGTGAGCTGGCAAAACCGTTAACAGATTTATTTAACCAATCATTAGTAACAGGAGTCGTCCCGGAAGATTGGAATTTGGCAAATGTCGTGCCCATTCACAAGAAAGGTAGTAGGGAGGAATCGAGCAACTATAGACCAGTGAGTCTGACATCAATAGTAGGCAAATTAATGGAAACCCTATTAAAGGATAGGATTGTGGAACATCTAAAATCCCATGGATTGCAAGATGAAAAACAACATGGGTTTACTTCAGGGAGATCATGTCAAACAAATCTTATAGATTTTATTGACTGGGTGAATAAAATAATAGACGGTGGAGGTGCAGTAGACATTGCATATCTAGATTTTAGTAAGGCTTTTGACACTGTCCCACATAGAAGACTTATCAATAAACTGCAGTCATTGAGCATGGACTCCCATATTGTTGAGTGGATTAGGCAGTGGCTGAGTGACAGACAACAGAGGGTTGTAGTCAATGGAGAACATTCAAAACAAGGTCATGTTACCAGTGGGGTTCCACTGGGATCTGTACTGGGACCAATTTTGTTTAATATCTTCATAAGTGATATTGCAAAAGGCCTCGATGGTAAGGTTTGTCTTTTTGCTGATGACACAAAGATATGTAACAGGGTTGATGTTCCTGGAGGGAAACGCCAAATGGAAAAGGATTTAGGAAAACTAGAAGAATGGTCAGAACTCTGGAAACTGAAATTTAATGTGGATAAGTGCAAGATAATGCACCTGGGGCGTAAAAACCCAAGGGCAGAATATAGAATATTTGACACAGTCCTGACCTCAGTATCTGAGGAAAGGGATTTAGGAGTAATTATTTCAGAAGACTTAAAGGTGGGAAGACAATGTAATAGAGCAGCACGAAATGCCAGCAGAATGCTTGGATGTATAGGGAGAGGTAATAAGCAGTAGAAAGAGTGAAGTGCTTATGCCGCTGTACAGAACACTGGTGAGACCTCACTTGGAGTATTGTGCGCAGTACTGGAGGCCATATCTCCAGAAGGATATAGATACTCTAGAGAGAGTTCAGAGAAGAGCTACTAAACTAGTACATGGATTGCAGGATAAAACTTACCAGGAAAGGTTAAAGGACCTTAATATGTATAGCTTGGAAAAAAGAAGAGACAGAGGGGATATGATAGAAACTTTTAAATACATAAAGGGAATCAACTCGGTAAAGGAGGAGAGCATATTTAAAAGAAGAAAAACTACCACAAGAGGACACAGTTTTAAATTAGAGGGGCAAAGGTTTAAAAGTAATATAAGGAAGTATTACTTTACTGAGAGAGTAGTGGATGCATGGAATAGCCTTCCTGCAGAAGTGGTAGCTGCAAATACAGTGAAGGGGTTTAAGCATGCATGGGATAGGCATAAGGCTATCCTTCATATAAGATAGGGCCAGGGACTATTCATAGGATTCAGATATATTGGGCAGACTAGATGGGCCAAATGGTTCTTATCTGCCGACACATTCTATGTTTCTATGTTTCTATGTTTCTGCCTTGAAAACATCTATTTTTCCGGTCGCTGCTACAACAGCGGCTGCAACAATACCATTATTTTTCAGGCATGTGTACATGCCTAATTTTTCTGGCCTCTGGTGCTGCACTGTGGCTACAAAAACAAAACAAACAAAAAAAGGCACATACAAGTGTAAATTCCCCTTCGTGATCGTTACCTTGTTGTGGTGAAGGGGCTTGCGTATCACAATGAAGCGATCATCACCTCTATGAGTGTGTTGACATGTTGCCACACCCCAGATGATAAGGCCGTTGCTTCATTATGATCGGACCAAAAGCGATCGGCTGGATAATTTTTCATAGAAAAAACATAATTTTTTTATTTATTTTTTTAAGTTGTATTGGTGGGTTTTTAATACATAAAATAAAATAAAAAATCATAATAAAGTCTCTTAATAGTTTATTAGAAATAATGCAGACAATTTAAAAAATTCCCATCAATTCCAATACAAAGCAAGTACAAAGCTCAGAACTAAATTATTCCAGGATGTCGTAATGGTTTGTTAATTCGACAATGGTTAATCAATTCAACACACGTCCCCGGATAGGGGACGTAACAGGGATTAAACTCATAGGAATAGTACTAGTTAAGACCCCACTCATATAGGGTGTCACAGCACATTGCTCCGTGCACGTGCAGTGCCCCATCTTGGGAGTAAGAGGACCGACCAAGCTGCTTTTTCCATCTCCCGGTTCCTAAAAGCAATTCAGTTTGGTGTATCAGAGTTTGGTCTGTCACTGTGAAGGCACTCAAAGGTACCCGGCCTAAATTTTTTTTCACAAAAGGCAATCCCACCCTGATATGGGATGTAACAGGGATTAAACTGATGAGAATAGTACTACAGAAAATAGCACTCATATCGGGTGTGACAGTAAATTGCACGGCGCAGACGCAGTGACCGTGGCGTGGATTCAAACAAAGGGGAGGGAGCCAGAGTTTTTTTAACCATCTCCCCGTTCGAAAAATCTATTTAATAAATGGACCCCAGATTGGGGACGTAACAGGGATTAAACTGATGAGAAGAGAGAACTACAGAAAATACCACTCATATCGGGTGGGACAGTAAATTACACGGCACAGACGCAGTGACCGTGGATTCAAACAAAGGGGAGGGAGCCAGCGTTTTTTTAACCATCTCCCCGTTCGAAAAATCTATTCAATTCACCTTTCCGGGACCCTTGGTGTTGTACGTGGCTGGGTGGAGGAAGAAACCTTCAATGACATCAACGGGACATGGCTAGCTTGGTATCCAACCTTGCACAAATGGGGAGTTTGCGGTTGGGCAAATGGACTGTTTGCGGTTGTTTGCGGTGCATTAAAAGGGGAGTTTGGTCTGTCAATGTCTGTGAAGCGGGCGTAACCCTTACACTACCTGATTAATACAACATCATACCTGATCGTATACACACACTGGATGTTTTAAACCACGTTGTTCAAAAAAATTTGGATTGTTAGGTGATTTATGCCCTTTATGGATTAAAATCCAACTCTGCGTCAACTATGTAATTTTCCATGGGAGTTTTGCCATGGATCCCCATCCGGCATGCCACAGTCCAGGTGTTAGTCCCCTTGAAACAACTTTTCCATCACTACTGTGGCTAGAAAGAGTCCCTGTGGGTTTTAAAATTCGCCTGCCTATTAAAGTCTATGGCGGTTCGCCCGTTCGCGAACATTTGCAGAAATTTGCGTTCGCCGTTCGCGAACTGAAAATTTTATGTTTGTGACATCTCTATAGGTTACATCTTAAGCAATAGACATAAAGGTATATCTCATTTTCCTGCATTTCCCATCTAGTTCTGCCCACCGGTGACATCATGGAAGGTCCTTGCAGTACAGAGACTTCATCTAGATTTTATCTAACAGCTTGGGAAGGCCCTTCCACCAGAGTTTTTGGTTTTTTTTACTAGCAAAGAACCTTCAGTTCAGTCTTCTCTCCTACCTCACACAGATTGGTGTCAGGAAGGGAGATTGAGAAGTGTTCAGACTCACACTTCTCTAACTAATCGGGCAAAGCACTGTATGAGAACTCTGATCATCAAGGAAGCAGTCAGGAGGACATGTGGCTCGGGCTCGGGCTCAGACATGTCCTCATGTAGTAAATGTTGGCTAATCTCTCAATTTTAACACCAGTTTGAGGGCTTAGTAAGTAGTAGTCTTTGTTTTTGTTATATTATTTGTACTGTTTATCACATCCACACATTTTCTATCCTGTGTAGGATGTCCATTGTGGTACTTGTGGTCTGCTGCAGGCATCCTCCATTGTATGCATTTTTGCTGGGGATTGCCATTAGCAGCAAACCACAAGTGCAGGATCTGCCCCCCCGGTATAGATGCACCACTGCATATGGGGTTGAGCACTTCCTGCTTTTTAATACCATGCCAATTTATAGTTTGTATTTAGAATTTTTTGGAGGTGTAGAAACTCCTAGTCCGAATGTGCCTTTATTTCCATCCACAGGCAGCATTCTGGTGCACATGTGAGGCCCGGGCTATATCAGCCAGGGTTGAATGGGGCTCAGAGCTCTTTGCCTCCTCCCATTGTATGCATGGTCACATGCTGGAGGTTACTGGGAGATTGCTTTGAGTCGGACCTTGCGCTCCTGTAATTCGCCCACTGGCTCCTGGTATTGCCCATAGGGCCCAGGTAGGTTTAGCGTTAGGTCCCGAGCTACTTGAGAAACCTTGGCGCGGTGCTCGGGCTCAAACATGTCATCATGTAGGACATGTTGGCTAATCTCTCAATTTTAACACCAGTTTGAGGTCTTAGTAAGACTGCAGAGTGCACCTGTCTTTGTTTTTGTTATATTATTCTTACTCTGAACAAGCAGCCAAAAATGCTGCTTTAACAGGGGCAAATGCCTGCCTGTGTTAAGACTAGAGTTGAGTGGACACCTGGATGTTCGGGTTTGACGGGTTCGGCGAACTTCAGAAAAAAGTTTGAGTTCGGGACCTGAATTTGACCCGAACTTGACCCCAAACCCGAACCCCATTGAAGTCAATGGTGACCCAAACTTTTGAGCACTAAAATGGCTGCAAAAATGTCATAAAAAGGGCTAGAGGGCTGCAAATGTCATCAACATGTGGTTAAGAGCATGGCAAGTGCTCTGTAAACAAATTTGGATAGGGAAATTACTTTAAATAACATAAAATACGTAAAAATAAAAAATAATAATCTTGATCTAGGAGGACGAGGTCCATATGGAGTAGCAGGTTGAGGAGGCTGTGGATGTAGCGGTGTAGGTGGAAGCGGCGGTGGAGGAGGAGTAGGTAGCCTACACTGCTTTTTGTTTTTAAATTTATGTTTATTTTTTTAAATTAGGGTACACCCCAAAACATTGAGAAATATAACCTGTGATAACCCCCTCCAGTCGCGCTAAACACACGTTCCGACAATACACTAGCTGCAGGGCACCTCCACCTCCAAGGCGTAAAGGGCAAGCTCAGGCCATGTGCCCTATTTGGAGACCCATTAGTCAGTTTGTGTAGGCGTGTGCACACATACTGCCACACCATGTTGCATGTCACCGTGACGTCCACGATCCATTTGGATATCTTCTCTATCATTTTTTTATGTTCTTTTCTGAGCATACCATGTTGATCACGGTTATCGGCGAATCATGGTTTCACACCGGAGAGGCCACATCTAAGAGAGATCAATGGATGAAATTTATCAAAAAGCAGAAGAGACTGCAGCATGACCTGGGGCTCAGACTGCTTGGCTGATTTGCTAGGGGGTGAGGTGAAAGACTGATGGACATCGGCTGCAGGTGCCAACTCTGATCTTTCACCATGAGACTGGGTGGGAGACAATGTAAAGGAACTGGAGGCACTGTCAGCAACCCAATCTTCTATCGCCTGTACTTGTTCTGGCCTCACCATTCGTACAGCCGCATTAGGCCCGACCAAATACCGCTAAAGGCTCTTTCAGCTACTCGCACCTGAGGAAGGTGTTTCACTTGTGCGTGTAGTTGGCACAGATCGACCACGTCCTTTTTCTGCAACAGGAGCTCCACCAGCAGCACCACGACTGGGGCCGCGTCTCTATTTGACTCTATCCTCATATTTCTCAAATTTAGGATCTTTCCCAAAATGGGTGTTTTTTTTATAACAGAATAGAATAATAGTATTTAACGTGTGTATTTCACAATGACAGATGCAGCAAAGGCTGCAAAATTAAGTTTTTTTCCCTAAATAGGTGTTTTTTTTAATAGCAAAATAGAACAACAGTATCTAAAGGGTGTATCTCACAATGACATATGAAGCAAAGGCTGCAAAATTAAGATTTTTGCCCTAAATGGGTGTTTTTTTAATTCCAGAATAGCACAGCAGTATCTAAAGCGTGTATCTCACACGTACAGATGCAGACAAGGCCGCAAATTAAGATTGTTTCCCAAAATGGGTGTTTATTTAATAGCAGAATAGCACAGCAGTATGTAAAGGGTGTATCTCACGATGACAGATGCAGACAAGGCCGCAAATTAAGTATTTTGCCCTAAATGGGTGTTTTTTTAAAACCCAGAAAATTATAGCTGTATTTCTAGCTTAAATTGCACACTGACTAATGCGGCAGTGGCCCCAGATGGAGGGTATTGCCAAAAATGGGTGTTTTTTAAAACCCAGAAAATTATTGAAGTATTTCAAGCTTGTTTTAACAATAACAGATGCAGCAAATAGTGCAATATTAAGTACTTTGGCCAAAAAGGGTGTTTTTTTAATAACAGAATATGACAGCAGTATATAACGCTTGAATTTCACACTGACAGATGCAGACAAGGCCGCAAATTAAGTATTTTGCCCAAAATGGGTGTTTTTTGAATAACAGAATATGACAGCAGTATATAACGCTTGAATTTCACACTGACTAATGCCGCAGAGGCCCAAGATGAAGGGTATTGCCAAAAATGGGTGTCTTTTAAAACCCAGAAAATTATTGAAGTATTTCAAGCTTGTTTTTAACAATCACAGATGCAGCAAAGGCTGCAATATTAAGTACTTTGCCCAAAATGGGTGTTTTTTTTTACTAACAGAATATGTCAGCAGTATCTAAAGTGTGTATCCCACACTGACAGATGTAGCAAGGGCTGTAAAATGGCGTATTTTGCCCAAAAAGGGTGTTTTTTAAAACCCAGAAAATTATAGCTGTATTTCTAGCTTAAATTACACACTGACTAATGTGGCAGAGGCCCCAGATGGAGGGGATTGCCAAAAATGGGTGTTTTTTAAAACCCAGAAAATTATAGAAGTGTTTCAAGCTTTTAACAATCACAGATGCAGCAAAGGCTGCAATATTAAGCACTTTGCCCCAAAATGGGTGTTTTAAAAAAAAATAGAATATGGCAGCAGTATATAACGCTTGAATTTCACATGTACAGATGCATCAAGGGCTGTAAAATTTAGTATTTTGCCCAAAAAGGGTGTTTTTTAAAACCCAGAAAATTATTGCTGTATTTATAGCTTAAATTGCACACTGACAAATGCTGCAAAGGCACCAGATGTAGAATATTGCCAACAAGTGTTGGTGTGGCACTATGGATGATCTAGTCTGATGCATCAGGTATTGGTGGGTGGAAATCCTGGCTGATCCATGCCTGATTCATCTTGACAAAGGTCAGTATCTCTTGCCGTGCCCGCTCTGATGCCACACTACTGGCTGGGCGGGACAGCATTTCCCGAGCAAACTCGGGCAGTTGCGGACACAAATCCAGTATGGCTAACCAGTAGTCCAGCGGATCTTTAAGGTTGGCTGGAAGAGTGCACTCCAAGTATGCCACCACCTGCTGGTTCAGGTTCTGCTCTACGTCTAGCTGCTGGTGAGTAGTTTCTTCACTATGCAGGTGAATAAATCTGCTCATCAGCGACTGTAGACTCAGACTGCCAACCCCCCCTTCCCCAGCAGCCATGGCAGTGGAACGTTAGAACACATAGCCCCCCCTGGTTAGACCTGCAAGAGAATGGACGATGGCGCAGATAGGCAGCGTCCAACTGACTACATAGGATGTCTCTGTAGTAGTTCAGTTTGTCCTCCATTTAAGCGGGTGTAATAAATGTCCCCATTTTGGACCGGTAGTGAGGGTCCAACAAGGTGGAGAGCCAGAAGTCATCCCTTTGTCGAATGGTGACAATTCGGCTGTCACTACCCAAGCAAGTGAGCATGCAGCGGGCCATTTGTGCAAGTGACTCAGCGGGACTCTCTGCCTCCATCTCCACTGCATACTGCCATGCTGTGCGCGCCAGTTCGAAGCACAGCCAACAGCAGGAGGAAGAGGATCGTGATGTGAGGAGCGGCGACGTCCAGGAGCAAGAGAAGTAAGTTTGTTTTTTATTTTGTGATCTGAGGCTGAATTATGGCTGGGGGCTGAGTACATATGGCTGGGGGCTGAGTACATATGGCTGGGGGCTGATTAATACTGGGGGCTGATCATATGACTGGGGGCTGATCACATATGGCTGGGAGCTGATATGATGCATGGGGGTATCATCTGAGGTCTGATTGGGGGTCTTCTTTATATTAGGCTCTTATCTGAGGTCTGATTGGGGGTCATTCACATTGGGGTCTGATCTGAGATTTTATTAACTTTGGGGATCTGATTGGGGCTGTGAGCTGAGGTCTGATTAACATTGGGGGTCTGATTGCTGATCTGAGGTCTAATGAAAATTATTTTTTTCTTATTGTCCTCCTCTAAAACCTAGGTGCGTCTTATTGGCCGGTGCGTCTTATAAGGCGGTAAAATATCTCACTGCACTGCTGAACGGCAATTAGGCACAAATTGTTTTCTATTTTTACACAAAAGGCTTTTCAACAGATAAGTGCAACGATGAACGGCGAATATATTTGTATTTTGCCAGTAATACACGGCAAACTGGACTGTAAAATATCTCACTGCAACGCTGAATGGCAATTAGGCCCTAATTATTTTTTACATAAAAGGCTTTTTAGCAGATAACTGCAACGATGAACGCCGCATATATTTGTATTTCGCCAGTAATACACGGCAAACTGGGCTGTAAAATATCTCACTGCACAGCTGAGCGGCAAAGATATTTTTCCTTTTTCCACTAATACATGCAAAAAAGGGCTTTAAAACAGATAACTGCACTGCTGAGCGGAAAATATATTTTTCTTTTTTCCACTAATGCACGTAAAACAGGTCTTTAAAACAGATAACTGCACCGATGAGCGGCAAATATATTTTACTTTTGCAACTAATACACAACAAAAAGAGCCCTTTTTTTCCCACTAATACAAGCCAAAAAATGCTTTAGAACATATAACTGCACCACACAAGGGCAAATAAAACGTATAAATATCTCCTTGCAATAAACCCTGTTAATGCCTGTATGAAAAAGCACTTGCACCCTAATAAGAACGGTTTGCTGGAATTACAGAGCTGTACAAGGTGTAATCGGATTGTTCCGCGAACAACAGAAATGCTGTGGATGGATTCCTCCCTTTCCTTTGCCTACACTTTGAATAATCTTTCACTGCACTTGTAAATAATTTTTTCTTAGCACATGGACGTTTTTTCTATCACTGTCCCTAGCGCCTGCAGACAAGTCTCTCCCTGCACTACGTACGCTGATGAATGGCAGAATCTAAGATGGCTGCCGCTATTTATAGGGCTGTGACATCACAGGGCTGATTGGCTGCATGCATGTCAGTATGGGTAATCCCGCCTTCCCAGAGTTCCTTTCTCAATGTCCTCACACGTGAAGCAGCCATTTTAGGAAAAATGTGATTTGTTACCATGAAGCGCAAGGAAATTCTGCTTCGGTGCAAATCAAATGTTTCCTGAAATTCCTCTTCGTCAGCTTCGATTCGCTCATCTCTAGTGGTAATGCGAGCACCACTTTGTCCTACTGTGGTTGTGGATGGGTGAGGAGGTGGCAGATAAGTGCCTGGTGTGGGAGCCAGTTCCACATAATTCTGGAGGGTAGGGTTAAAAGGATCTGGCCTTTTTGCTAGAGTTCTGATTCAATGCTGCTACAGAAAACGGGCCATGAAAGACATGTACTGTGCCTTTCCATAACAGATGCTTCAGATGTCCACTATGGAGTGCAGCTTTCCGTACAGTGATAATCAGGGCTGATTTTAGACAAAATGTGACCCTGGGCAAAATCAAAAGTGAGGCCCCAAATATTTTTATATTGTGCACAGACTGACATCTGACACCTTGCACCCCCGTCAATCAGTTGTTTGAGGAGATGGTGCATGCTGTTCACTGCTGCTGTCCCATAGACATTTAGCAGCAGAGCAGGAAGAGATAAGTGAGACGGCACGTGTCGGACCCCCGCCGATCAGATATTGATGATCTATCCTGAGGGTAGGTCATCAATATAAAAACACCCGGAGAACCTCTTGAAACTACCCCTAATACTGTGCCTGCTGTGCTGCCCCCCATGTTCACAAACACTACTGTATATATATACTATACTAGTGTTGAGCGAGCAGCAAAGTGCTCGTGTGCTCGGGTGCTCTGGCCGAACACATAGGTATGCTTGTGTGTTCTACCGAGCACCTGAGCACAATGGAAGTCAATGGGAGAAACCCAGGCACCCTCTGCTAGGAAGAGAAGAGGGTGTCTGGTTCACAAAAAAAGGTTAGAAATTTATGGAAACTGCCATCTATTGGTTTCATAGTCTTATAAAAATACTATTGCTCTTGTTATAAGACTATAAAAACCAATAGATGGTGCTGTTCGTGACATTAACAGCGCCATCTATTGGTTTCATAGTCTTATGACAAGAGTAATCATCTTTTTTCGGCTAAAAAACAAGGCAGATTCTGCTCATTTGCATGTCTTTCCCATATGCCCATGGTTATTGAATATTATGTTAGGACAATCAGAAAACTTTTTGTCTCCCTAATGATATTGATCTAGGTGCGCAGGTCCACCCAAGCCATGCAACAGATCTGAAGTAATTTTGAGGCTTACTGGCTCTCAGTCAGATGAGAACTGATTTGGAATGTCTCATAGTGCACAAGGCTGCCATTGTAAGGTATGCTGATTAAGCCTGTCATCTATCTCATGGATAGATTGATGGCTTGCATACACCTGGATTTTGGTATATAGCCTTTGTGTAGTTGTCTATTGTATGTTGTAGATAATAGGCGTACAAGAACATCCGGCCATCCTCTTAATGCTGTTTCCAAACCAGTTTGATGGGGTTTCCATCAATTTCTAACCTTTTTTTGTGAACCAGACAACTTCTCTTCTTCAGAGCAGGGGGTGCCTGGTTTGATGCTTAGGTCTCCTATTGAATTTCATTGTATTCAATTGTACTTGAGAACCTGCAGTATTCGGCCGAGCATAGCGATGTTCGAGCTGAACAGCAGTTCGGCCGAGCATGCTCTCTCATCACTATACTAAACACCCAGACTGCCCTCATTAGTAGTGTTGAGCGCAAATTTTCAAAAAGCTAATTTTTATCACAAATATCTCAACTTCGAGAATTCGCTAATATTTACTAAATATTGTGCTCTATATTCGTTTTTTGAATATTCGTCATTTTTTCCATCTGAACACATGATTCCTCCCTGCTTTTTGCTTGTGGGCCAATGAGTCATTGGCCCACAAGCAACTTGAGCAGGGAGGAATCATGACTTCAGATGGAAAAAAATGTGAATATTCAAAAAACTAATATATAGCACGATATTCATGATAAAAATTTGCTTTTCGAATATTACGCGATCATTATCTTGCCGATTTTCGAGTAAAAAAAAGAATGTAGAATATAATGAATATTCGAATAGCGTTTTCCTGAGGTTCCCAAGCACTCTGGCAGACACCACAATCACCGAACCGAAGCAGCAGATAAATCCTCTTCAAGCATATGAATGCTGTAGACAGTTGAATAGGAAACCATACGAATAGGTTTACACTCCTAGCAGTCAAACTGGGACAGCATGCAATAAATCCTCCCCCAAGAATGAGACGACACTTCACCTTGAGGGATAAAAGAGGAACTGCCTTTATTTAGACACAGCACACTACTTTAAACTCAACAGCCTCATTTACATACAATAGGGCACCTAGAGGACTCTGGTACAAGGAACAGTGGGGGCCAGACAATAGCACGAGCTGATGGGAGATTGAGAAGGGACAGAACAGCTGGTTTAAACTGGTGTCCCTGCGACAACACATTGCTGGAGAAAAAATGGGACAGGAAAAAGGGGGAGGAGAAGAGGCACAGAAAAACAATGCCTGTAACCTAGCAAACTTTACAGCCAGGGCAAGATATATACAGTCCACAAAACACAGCAATACAAAATACCACATGCCCAAATTGCATTCCACGTACAAATTCACCAGGGGCCATAGTCAGTAGGTAGGAGGCGGGTAGCCAGGCCTCTCCAATGCCCAGTGGCGAGGCGGGTTCCGCCACATTTCTCCCCTTTCCCATTGAGACTATCCAGACTCCAGATCCCAGGCGGTCTGGGGCTCTGATAGTCAGCCGGCTTTTCTCAAAGGGTGTAGTTGTCCCTATGGCCCCCTGCCGCTTGTGCCCAGTTGTAGATCCATGGCTTGGGGGGAAGGTAACCAGGGTGCCCTCTCCCCTGGTGGAACAAAGCTGGTGCTGGGGGGAAGGGGTAACAGGCTCCGCTCTCTCTGCGACATCCTCCCTTCTTGTAGGGGAAAACAGACTGCCTCTCCTTCCAATACATTGTCCTGTTGTTGTGGACCAGGACAGACTGTCCATATCTCCAGTGGTGCAGGTACAGAGACTACGGTCCCATCTGCACTGTTGTGGGGCTTACTGTCTCCCCTTGGTGTGCTAGGCAAACCGCTGGGGCTACTTGGGGAACAGCGGCCAGCGGTGTTCTGCAGTGATGCCAGCACTTCTGCTGGGGCGAAGGGGGTACAAGCCAGTCCTGTAACAAGGGGGTCGGTGGAGCAGAGGCTAGCGGCTCTCTGCCCTGATGCCAGCTCTTCTGCTGGGAGGGGGCCAGAGGGGGCTAATGACTCCTCTACTGACCTCAGTACCTGGTTTGGAGTTGGCTGGGGAGGGGTTGCTTACCTCCTCCTCCTCCTGGTACTGCTGCTGTTGGGGAGAGAGACCGACTGTCTCCCCTCCCTGTAAAGCACACTGCCGCTGTGGAGTGAGACCGGCTGTCTCCACTCCCTGTAGTTCACACTGCCACTGGGGAGTGAGAGCGGCTGTCTCCCCTCCCTGTAAAGCACTCTGCCACTGGGAAGGAAGGACGACACACTTCTCTCCCTGTATTACCCCCATCTGGAGTTGGAGATCTGGGCCGGCTGCCCAGTACCCCTGTAGAGCCGGTAGAGAGATCTCGGTCCCATCTCCACCTGCCATCTGTGGGTCTTCCCAGGACCAGTCGATAAGGTCCCTCATTTCTGGGGCTGGTTGGGGAGTAGGAGGTACCGAATGCAGGTCTCCTGATGACGGGCTTAGTTGTTGGGGAGGGGGAACGAAACTCAACGCTCCCAATGGTGTACAGTCCATAAGCCCCATCAGGTTAGAGACAGGCGGTGTCACTTGATCATATAAGTCTGCATAATTCTGTTCGATCTCCCACTGCTCTGGTGGTACTTGCAGGGTATAGGGTGACTGACTGGAGCTGACCAGGTGCTGGTAATCCTGCCCCAGTTCCCATTCCTGGACAGCCAGTTCAATCAGGTCTGGCCTTAGGTCTTCGGCCATAGGGAGATCCAGGACGGCCTCTCTGTAGTCAAATATGTCCCAAAGCCGTGACTCTGCCGCACTCCCAAATTCCGGTTCTGCAAAGGCCCCCCATAATAAGCCAGGGCCATTATAATCCTTGCCCTCGGGTTTGTCAAATTTGGCCATTCCGGGAACCCGCTGAACCGCGTACCAACGTAGCGCTTGGTATGCATCATCGAGACCCAGTTCCCTCCATGCCAGTGAATTAAGTTGCCTCACCAATTCCTCCTGGGCCTGTTCTCCCAGCATAGGTATCCGTAGGGCCACTCTGGCTTGTAACCGCTGCTCCTTGCTGGGAAGACGCTCACCTCGCCAACGCTGGACACCTTCTAGGGTTTCTTCCCACATCTCTTGTCGGGCGCTCTCTCTGCAGTCCAACCTGGTTGCCTTTCCTATTGGCTTGACCAGTGGTGCCAAGAGGTTCTGTAACCTCCGGCTAAATTCCTTTTCTACCTCGAGCGTTGTCCAGGGACTCGCTGGTTCTATGCCGCTCCATAACAATTCCTGTGTCTACAGGGTGTTGTTCCTCTCACACCAGGACGCCATCCCACTGCTTGCCACGGATCACCTGGCACCCCGACTGAGTACCTCCGTTGACGGATGCGCCTAGCGTTTTCCTGAGGTTCCCAAGCACTCTGGCAGACACCACAATTACCGAACCGAAGCAGCAGATAAATCCTCTTCAAGCATATGAATGCTGTAGACAGTTGAATAGGAAACCATACGAATAGGTTTACACTCCTAGCAGTCAAACTGGGACAGCATGCAATAAATCCTCCCCCAAGAATGAGACGACACTTCATCTTGAGGGATAAAAGAGGAACTGCCTTTATTTAGACACAGCACACTACTTTAAACTCAACAGCCTCATTTACATACAATAGGGCACCTAGAGGACTCTGGTACAAGGAAGGGTGGGGGCCAGACAATAGCACGAGCTGATGGGAGATTGAGAAGGGACAGAACAGCTGGTTTAAACTGGTGTCCCTGCGACAATACATTGCTGGAGAAACAATGGGACAGGAAAAAGGGGGAGGAGAAGAGGCACAGAAAAACAATGCCTGTAACCTAGCAAACTTTACAGCCAGGGCAAGATATATACAGTCCACAAAACACAGCAATACAAAATACCACATGCCCAAATTGAATTCCACGTACAAATTCACCAGGGGCTATAGTCAGTAGGTAGGAGGCGGGTAGCCAGGCCTCTCCAATGCCCAGTGGCGAGGCGGGTTCCGCCTCAAAAATATTCTCAAAATATTGTGAATTCAAATATTGCCCCTGCCACTCATCACTACTCATTAGTAATAGTGCCCCCATTAGTAGCAATGCCCTCCATATTGCGTCAAATATTAGCGACCCTATAGTACTCTAGTAGTAATAATATAACCATAATGCTCCCAGTGGCTCTAATGTCCCCCTGTAGTGCCCCCCACTAGTTCAAATATATAATGTTCTCCCCATAGTGCCAGTATATATATAATGTAGGACAGGAAGTCTCTCCACCATCAGGGGACGTCCCTGGGCTGAGCAGTGATTCAGGGTGAGAGTAGGGACAGGTTAGACATCTATACACTCCCCTATATACTGCCCTGTGTACACCATACCTCTATAACCAGATCACTAGGTTGCTACCCCGTGTAAAAACAGTGTTTATAATTTATATCGTTTGTTTCACAATTTTTTTCACTGGTGAATCACAAAGGTGGTATTATTTTATTTGATTATATCAGTAAAAGTTACGTTTTAAAGGGTCAATTTCTGCTGGAACTTTATATATAATGTACCCTTTAGTGCCAGTATTAGATGCTCCTCCATTCTTCCCCAGTAGTGCCAAGAATATATAATGATCTCCTCCCCCTTTTCCTGGTGCCCCCAGCAGTGTGGACATTCAGTATATTAAAAAAAACGGCCTTACTCCTGTTCCCCTACCGCTGTCTGTGTTGCAGACCACAATTTTATCTGTGTCTTGTGTTGCTGCGGCCTGATGCATGCGGTCCCAATGACATTACCATTTATGCTCTGGGTCTCACGTGATAACGTCATCATGCAAGACAAGCGCAGGAGGTTGCATTGATGTCATTGTGGCTTCTTGCACTGTTCTAATGCCTTACAGGCTTAAGGCCTAGTGGCCTGAGGCTTGTGAAGTTGGACGGCCATGAGTGCACCCCTTATATAGGTAGCGTAGTGGCGCCCTAGGCGATGACTACCCTCCCTATCCATCGTCCCGGCCCTACTTCAGAGAACATTACAGCTGGAGGTACAACAGGAGAGGACCTTAACTCCCAGCATGTCTAAGCCATTATTATTTAATATCAGAGCACATTACAGGGGGACGTATAAGAGGATGGAACTACAACTTCCAGCATGTCCAGGCAGTTATTATGTAATATCAGAGTACATTATGAGAGGAGGTATAAGAGGAGAGGACCACAACTCCCATCATGTCCAGGGTGTTGTAAAGTACCCTGATATTACATAATAATTGCCTGTACATGCTGAGAGTTGTAGTCCTCTCCTCTTATACCTCCTCTTGTAATGTACTCTAATACATAAAAAGCTGGACATGGTGGGAGTTGTAGTCCTCTCCTCATACCTCATCTTGTAATGTACTCTGATATTACATAACAGGAGGTATATAAGGAGAGGATTACAACGCCCAGCATTTTCCTGGCACTTATATTGAATCCTTCCATCTTCCCTTCTTCCCATGCATCGCTGGTCTTCTTTTGTATTACTGTAATGCACTGCTGCGCTCCGTCTCTTGTTGTGGTCACATGATGGTGAGGTCATCACAGGCCTTTCATCCCCTCTTCTCTGCTGAGCTCCACCTCCTGCATCTGACATCATCACAGGTCCTACAGCTCTAGTAGAAGAGTGCTGCTTGTGTCCGGAGATGTCAGCGACTGTACTGCCAGCAACATGGCCAGATGGTGGTTCCGCTTGTAGACAAGCTAATTGGTGGTGTAGAAAAGTTTTTTCAGGGGCAAACATTCCATTATAGATGTTTCCTGGGCCCCACTCTACTGCTCTGCATTTTCGCTGACTGCCACTGTCACTGCCCCCCACCACCAATGCCATGGCTACAGGTGCAACTATTACCATCAGCATTAACACAGCTATGCATAGGATACCCAGCCTCCTCCCGAACCTCCTCTTCATGGCAGCCCAAACAGTGACAGCTCTCACACAAGTCATAAGCGGCTGGTTTTAATAATTTCAGCAAATCCCCCCCCAAAAAAAAAAAATTAAAATAATAATAACTGATTGGAAATGTGTGGAAACAAAAAAATTCACGAAAACTGATTTTGGCCTAAATTTGTTATCGCTAAAGTTTAGTAACCAATAAAAAAATAGTGTTTAAATAACTTTTGGAATTTGGATGTTAAACATACATACACTGAACAAAAATATAAACAAACACTTTTGGTTTTTCTCCCATTTTGCATGAGTTAAACTGAAAGATCTGAAACATTTTCTACATACACAAAAGACCCATTACTCTCAAATATTGTTCACAAATCTGTCTAAATCTGTGTTGGTGAGCACTTCTCCTTTGCCTAGATAATCCATCCCACCTCACAGGTGTGGCATATCAAGGTGCTGATTAGACAGCATGAATATTGCACAGGTGTGCCTTAGACTGCCCACAATAAAAACATACATTGTGTGTGTAGAAAATGTTTCAGATCTTTGAATTCAGCTCATGCAAAATGGGAGAAAAACCACAAGTGTTGCGTTTATATTTTTGTTCAGTGTATATAACTTTCCGTAATTTTCTATAAACCTGAATATTTCAGAATATGCTAGTTCAGATGTTAGTACAGTATATTTTGACGGTAACCAGATTTTACAGTGCATTACTGGCACATACATTGAATACCATGAGCTTAATACAAAATGTAACATAACTAAGGCATAACGCTATAGTAAAAAATAAAATATATATCTGGACATAAATAAAATCTATAATACAATCAGTAATAAAAATTAAATTGTGCTATACACACAACATACCCAGTGAATAAAAACTATTGTAGCAATATCAATAAATTGAATTGAGGCAAAAATGGTTTATATCATTTAAAATCTACAGGGAGGAAAACATTTTTATTGTGCAGTGCTTAAAATAAACCCAATAGTGTTGTGTATTGTTTTTGTAAGACATTGCATGATGAAATATAAATGCTAAATTGCTGAAAGGTCAGGCTGCTTCACGGCTGTTGGAATCAGCATATGTGCGTATATAAATATTCAATGATATTTTGCTTTGTTTAATGTTCACAGTATAAATAATAGCAGCAAAAATTATATCTATGTTTGTAAGTGTTTCACATTTTATTTGGTGCACATACAGTAGTTCATGGATTTTTTTAAAACATCTCAGAATCAAGTATTTATGCATTCATTGACCGTTATTCACTTTTCAATATTATGAAGATTAAGTCATTACAGTGGTCCCAATAAAGATGAAGTTAAGAATTGAATTCCCTAAGGACGCAGCCTCGTTAGGTTTGTAAGGTTTTAGCAATTCCTTTCATTTTTTTCACCTCAACTTTTCGAAAGTCATAACTTTTTAATATAAATATAGTCATTTGGTGGCTTGCTTATGTGGAGCAATTTAAATGGCACCATTTAGTAACAAAATAAAAATAAAATTGTGCACATTTATGCAACCATATTATTTTTTTAAAATATTTTTTCTTCCCTCTACCTAAAAGATTTCAGTTTGTTTTTCAATTGAGTTGTACAGTTTATAGGTCACATTAAAGGTGGAAAAAGTTCTGAAATGATTTATTTTTGTCTCATTTTTTACATCACAGAAAGCTGACATTTTAACAGGGGTGTGTAGACTTTTTATATCCACTGCACCTTCCATTACTTAAAATGGCTCATCTTGTCTAGGAAGCAATCGTTAGAAGAAATAAAGTGGCCACCGTCCTATTAGTACATACAAAACCTATCCTTATCACACAGCAATACAGCTGATAAGAAATTTATCTGAATCTCTGTCGGGATGGAGTTCATG
The DNA here is from genome assembly GCF_905171765.1 of Bufo bufo. NCBI lineage: Eukaryota > Metazoa > Chordata > Amphibia > Anura > Bufonidae > Bufo > Bufo bufo. The sequence continues at coordinate 144,030,944 of NC_053396.1, read as the reverse complement.
AGGAAACATGAAGAACAGAGAGGACGGACAGGACAGACTGTGGTAATGTGGGGCTGCAGTAATGAAGACTGCATACAAGAGCTACTGCTCATTAGGCACACTTCCATCCTCCTCTCTAGATTTCATGTCTACTCATGAACTCCATTCCTACAGAGATTCAGTTGAAAATCTTATCAGCTGTATTCAGGATCATAATCCCTGACAAGTAGAGCAGAGAGGGGGATGAGGCAGCTCTTTAGCTCATTGTTGTGAATTAACTTGTCCTGCTGTGTAATTAGGACAGGTTTTGTGTGTATTAATAGTATGGCGGCCATTTTATTTCCACTGATGATTGCTCCCCAGACAAAACGAGCCATTATAACTAGTGATGATCGAGCACCAAAGTATTTGGGTGTTCGGGTGTTCGGCCCGAGTATAATGGAAGTCAATGGGAGGCAAACAGGTACCCCCTGCTCTGAAGAGGGGAGGGTGCCTGGTCCATTAGAAAAGGTCATAAAGTGACAAACACCACCAAAATGGAATTGGAACAGTATGGGGACGATGACTGGATGCATCTTGGACTCCCAGGTCGCTGCTGGGAACCATATTATCCGAGTTGTACGCCACTTTTACAGACTGACAAAAATACTCACAAAACCCACCAAAAAAATCAATTATACAGGAAAAAATGTTAAGAAACATTCCAGCCTGTATATTCAATTGTATATAAAGTGCAAGTGCAGCAAAAAATTACAATCAAGAGGCACTCTGAAACAGCCTGTATATCACATAAAGGAGGCCCTCATTCACATTGTGGTACAATTGTTCAGGTAGTGGGACTCCTACACAAATAAAGCCTATGAACTAAGTGAAAGGGTAGCCATAAATTGCAAGGAATCGGCACTACAATACACCCTTTATTACACACAAAGGAGGGCATCATACACACCCTTGATTGGTGGCCTGCTGGTGACCCTCAAAAACATTTGTAGTAAGGGCTTGCTGATCTGACCATTCAAAACATGAGGGAACTAGGGCCTGCTGCTGAGCTGCTCCTCTAAAACATTAGGGGCGAGGGCCTGCTGGTGAGCTGACACTCTAAAACATCATATGCGAGTGGCTGCTGGTAAGCTGATGCTCTAAAACATTATATGCGAGTGCATGCTGTTCAGCTGACGCTCTAAAACATTATATGCGAGTGCATGCTGTTCAAATGATGCTCTAAAACATTATATGCGAGTGCATGCTGTACAGCTGACGCTCTAAAACATTATATGCGAGTGCATGCTGTTCAGCTGACCCTATAAAAAAAAATTCAGTTGAGGGCCTGCAGTTGAGCTGACCCTATAAAAAAAAATTGAGTTGAGGGCCTGCAGTTGAGCTGACCCTATAAAAAAATTTGAGTTGAGGGCCTGCAGTTAAGCTGACCCTATAAAAAAAATTACAGTGGAAGTTTTACATTCTCTATGAGGAGGAGGAGGAGAAAACAAGATTCAACAATAAACTCTTTTTTTTGTGGTGGAAAATGTGCATGTGTCCGTGGTGAAATGGACCTTCCCAGTAAGTGCGTTGGTCAGGGCACGGGTGATGTTTCTGGGACACATGCTGGTGTAAGGCGGGCCAGTAATTTCAAAAGTTGCGCATTTAGTGCTATGGCCTGTGGATGGGTGGGTGGGTATTGGCGCTTGCATTCAAATGACTGTGTTATGGACATTTGGATGCTGCGCTGGGACAGGGAAGTGGATGTTGTTGCTGACGGTTCATGCGAAGGTCCAGGTGCAGGGCAAGGGGCATCCGAGCCTGCGCCTTCGACAGGGGATTGGACAGCAGTGCATAACACAGGGGAAGAGGAGGCAGTGGTGTGACCCGCAGACCCAGATTGTGGACCCAGGTGTTCGGCCCACTTATTAGGGTGCTTGGATGCCATGTGGCAACGCGTTGTCGGTTTGCACGTGCATTTCCCCTTAAAGGTGTGTCTCCTTGCGGTTTGTTGAGTGAGGGGTTTAATCCTCTAGCTAGTGGGGATTTAGGTGTGTCCTGGGTATGGCCACTAGCTTGACTTTATCTGTGGCTTCCTGGCTGGGGGCAGCTGTACTCCAGCCTTGATTGGTGTTGGAGCTCTGCTCCTTTCCTGGGTAATTCTGCCCAGCCCAGCCACCTTGCTGGACATAAATTGTCTTCCTTTTGTATGCTCTTTATACCCTACCTGTCACGGCGGACAGGATACAAGATACACAGAATATAAACAAACAAGTGTCTAGGCAAGAAGCTGGGGATGAAGGTCACCTCCTGACAAATCCCTACGAGATCTCCCTAGACTTCTATGCCCACGTTCAGACCCTGAAGGTGGGAATGAATGTGTCCCTGTGCCTAGGCTGAAGATACCCTAAAATCTCTAAGATGGTGACTGGGGGAAAGAGGCAGCCTGCTCCCTCAGGACCTGGAGGGGGCAGGCGTCTCTCTAACAGCCTAGACAGACAACCACAAGAAAGCAAAACCAACTTATCTTTTACTGAGCAGGAACAGCAAATCCTTCCTTCCTTCCTCTGAGCCAGACAGAAGCTATAACCCGCACAGTACACTGGGAGTGGGCCTAATTTAAACTCAAACCAACGACCCCACTCAGTGCACCTGAAGGGAGGAGGATATAGCTCAACTCCAAAACAAAAACAAAAAAGTCTACACACGTGCTGCTAATCTAGCAGACCTCCGCACATAGCCTGAGCAGGGCATGACACTACCTCACTTGTATGTTAGGTGTGGGTTTATGTTCAGGGTATGTTGTACATCTTGATTGTTGTTACATGTCTGGGCTGTTGTTGGTGTTTGTCCCTGCATGTATGTAAGACGTTTTCCCTGTGTGTTGTTCCCACTGGAAGGAGTTGGTTTCCCCGGAGGGGTGAACCACTAGCCTGTATGGAGCGCTGCCTTGGGCCGCCATGCACCTTGCAGCATGGGGGTCCTGGCGGTGTCTGGTGTGCTTGATAACTGTGTGAGTTGCTTGTACGGCTTCCTGTTTGGTGTTAGGGCTCCTGTACATATCCAGTCGTGGAGACTTCGGCAGGTAAATGTGTTGTCTTGTGTTCTTACCTGACGATCCTCTTGCTGTGTATGGTCTCTCCTTTTCCCTGCTATTAGGTCTTTAGAGACTCTTGTTCTTCTGTGTCTGAAATGAACAGGACGTCTCTTCCCTGCTCCTATCTGAGGGATTACTCAGGGTCCCATGTTTACAGGGTATGAGTCGTCCTACCATCGGGGTCTACTCATATGGCGAGGAGTTAGGGAGAGGATTACAGACGCTATAGGAGGTGACCTGCTTCCCTTATCCTGGCTTCTTGGCCTAGCAGCTATCTATTATCCTTTTACATTGTTCTGCGCCGCCCAGTTAAGTTGGACATGAAGCTGGGTACGGTGGATGTTATTTCTTTTTCTGAGGCACTGGCAGCAGGCACAGTTTCATTGCACCCAGGGCCACGGCCTCTGCGTGCACCATCAGCATCACTCCCACTTCCCCGTCCCTTAGTGCTCGCCTTCTTCATATTAATGGTTTTGTCACTAGATGTGGCGCAGATTGTTTTACTGTCTGTTAAAGACACTGTTTTCCGATGTAGGACAGTATATGTCACAGAAACCCACAGATTATGGACACTATATTAGGCCCATATTATTGGAATTTGCAATACAGACATTGTTTTCAGAGGGAGGACAGTATTGGTTACAGAACACCACAGATTATGGACACTATATTAGACCCAGATTATTGGAATTTGCAATACAGACATTGTTTTCTGATGTAGTACAGTATTGTTTACAGGGCACCACATATTATGGACACTATATTAGGCCCAGATTTTTGGAATTTGTAATACAGACACTGTTTGCAGATGTAGTTCAGTATTTATTACACAAAGCCACACACTATGGACATTAGATGTGGCCCAGATTATTAAAGACACAGTCTGCAGATGATGTACAGTATATGTCACTAATAGGTATAAAATAAAAATATCTTTGCTGCTGTCAAACACACACAGTAGTCCTTAAAAGGACCTTGGTGTCTTTGAAAAGCTTTTGGTAGTAAAAACTGTCCCTTCCTCAGCACTGTCCCTGAGACTGAATGTAAATAGATTGCTGCTCTAAAACACTCACACACACACAGTAGTCCTTAAAAGGACTTTTGGGTCTTGGAAAAGCTTTCTCAGAATAAAAAATGTGAAATTCGCTCCCTACTCTGTCTTTCCCTTACTACGCTCAGTTCTCCCTGTCTACGTCTGAGCCGAACATGCGTCATCGGGTGCTATATGACACGTTCCGGCCAGCCAATCACTGTAATGCCAGCAGCCAACATGGCTACTGGCTTTACAGTGAGGGCAGTTCTTACCTGCACTATTATTGGCTGCTTAAAACCCGCAAAACGAGCGGGGAGGAGACTCGAGCATTGCGCTCGAGCACATGCGGTACTCGGTCGAGCATATCGATACTCTAGCCGAACAGATATTCGGCAGAGCATGCTCGCTCATCACTAATTATAACTAATGAAAGGTTTTTGGGAATATATTTATAATAAAGTAATATTTCACTATTTTGATTTTCTTAATTCCCGGAGAACACCTTTAAGGTAACAAAATATTACAATTCAAGCAATGGGATTTTTGTTTATGGTGTTCCTCGTGTGGGTTAAATAATAGGACCATTTAATACATAGCTCCGGTTGTTATGGATGCAGCAACACCAATTATGTTTATTATTTTTCAGTCTTGCTTTACACCAGAAAACTGGTGTAAAAGAAGATAGGTATGTTGGTCCTGCTGACCCTGCCCCCTTACCACCCTTGCACACACCCACCTGACCCTTGCATGCCACCTTTTGGAAAGTAGTGAGAGCAGCATGGAAACGTCACTTGCACAATGGTGTTTAAAAAGTCTCAAATATGGGGTTTGCATTTTTTTTAAATCAGATAACTGGCATGGGGGAATGATTCAATGTGTTTTATTTATAATACCCGTTAAACGTGCATATTCTTAATTATAGCTGGTTCCTGACATCCAGTAACTACTTTGCTCCATATTTAAATTCCACTAAATCTGAGTACAAAAGAATCATTGTATATGAAATTCCCAGATAGTTTACATAAAGTGTCTCCATTCTAAGTTCTCTTCAACTCATATGCCCTATGATTACAACATGGAGAAACAATTTTCTTCTCTATGTGATAAGTGATGTACTAGCTGCTTTGAACAAGGGAATAATCTGTTCTATTATGAGCTCTAAAACATCTAAGGAAAATAATTTTTAGTACATATATGATAAATATTCATTTTGGATTCTTAGATCATGATAGTGGAAGCATACCTGTTTCTACTTTGCAGCCCAAGTTTCTCAATAAAAAGGCTTGTGGGAACAGTCAGGACTATTCTTAATGTTCTCAACTAGTATCATGCCAGCTAATACATGTTAAGGCAGATTATGAAATTGTGAAAAGTGTTGTTCAAATCTCATAATACACCTTTAGTACTTATTCATGCTGATAATGAAAAGGAATCCATAAGGGAAAAGAAAAAGTCAGACTTTAAATTAGCTTTCCTGTCAGCTAAGATGATTTCTTTACTGGACGTTAGAGAATTCGAGGAAAGCTTTGGATTTGAAAGTAAATTAAATTAGGTATTTTTCGGTGAATATTACTTAGATTTTATATAGACATTTTATTATATTTTTATCAAATTGTAAATTCTGTTTTGAAATACATTTTTTATTCTATGAGACAATTAAGTGGGCATTTATCATTTGAGATTGTTCTTGTGTCTCTTTTAAAGGGGTTGTCTCATCAAAGACAATGAGGGCATATCGCCTAGGATTTCCCCTCATTGTCTTATACAGTAGGTGCCCCCGCTCCCATTTATTTCTTTGGGGCTGATGGAAATAGCCGAGCCAGCTCTCAGCTAATGTCGCCGGCCCCATAGAAAATGAATGGAGGGTGGCTGCACATGCACAGTGCACCCTCCTTCACTTGCAGGGCTCTGTTCTTTATATAGGTGCGGGTCCCAGAGGTGGGACCCACACCTATAAGACAATGGGGGCATATCCTGACGATATGCCCCCATTGTCCATGATGAGACAACCCCTTTAAGGCTGGTTTTGTGTGGTTGCACCAAATTTATGAAAAGGCATATAGCTTTTATATACAGTATATCGTGCAACTACATTGTGTTGTATGACTTGGTGTAAAAAAAAATGCCAGTGGGCTGTCTGGCTTAGGTTATAACATATTTTTTTTTAGTCACAGGGTACCTCCTGTTATAAAACGTAGCCTTTAATGTTAATTACATATAAAATAACAAACTCCCACAAACTAACAAAACACAGAAAAAAGAAAAGAAATGAAAAAACAACACATCAGGGGTGGATGTATACTGTGTATACTCTGCGGCAGTGTTCCTGTTCCTCAGTTGTGATTTGAGGACACCAGGATGTAGGCAGGGTAGTCGTATGTTGGTTGGGCCTATCCCTAGGTTTAGCCCTCTACTACATATGCCCTGCCTAAAAACGGAATGGCCGCCCCGATAGGGGCGATCCCGTGTTCAGGAACCTCCTGAAATGCCCTAAGCTGACCCTATTAAAAGATTGTAGGCAGAGCCGTATCGGATACCCAGTTAATGATGGTCTAGTCTAGGTACAAAAAATAACAATGCTGCCGTACAAGGAGCAGTAGAGCACCACAGCTGTGGATGCCCTGTGTATTGATAAACAATTGCTCTCCACAATGTGTCATCTTAATGATACAAGAGAATCGTGATATTCAATATATACGGTTATCTATGTACATATTCTCCAAAGCTGCTGAGTACATATATTAATTGGTTCACAATACAGCTATCTAATGAGATGCCAAACACATTATTGGTATAAATATGATATTTTAAGCGCCTGGAATTGCTGCCCTAGAGCAACAACATACAGCTAGGCACCTTGAACGCGTTTCGCCCACACCAATAACCTGGGCTCATCAGGGGACACTTAATTCAGTGTCCTACTAGGCATCAACACTTGAGTGAAGATAACATATTATTCGTTCTCATTGATGACACTCATAAAGTTGTCATACACAACAAACTGTCATTCATGATAGATAACCCTTTTGATATAATATAATAGATCGTCCTGTCAGACACACGAACCAAATGAAACACCTACACACTCGTTTCTAATGGAAATGATACCCATAGAATAGAGACCCGGCAGGGCCAAGATGCTCAAAGAGTGCCACACCATATCAAGGTAGTATACTGGTGTCATACCGGTGAATAGCCAAATGGGAATGGTCACATATGATTACTAATGTGTACCATATCATACAAGATAAACAGTGTTACTTGCGTGCCCAGACTAAATATGGATGGTCCTATATGATCACTGTGGTTTGTGGCGTGTCCCGGGTGTTCCGATTTGACCCATGATAATCTATGCCGGCGCCTCACTGGTCTCTGTGTGAGGTCCTTTTTTTATAACATATTTTTCAAAATGTTGTAAATGATAAATGTATTCTAAAACAAGTGCAAAACTATTCCCTTGTCCTAAACACAGAACATTATGAAAAGTAGAGTCAAGTGGCATACATAGGCAAATGTTGCAAAATTTACTGCAAAGTACATTGTGTGACACTTCAAGCTTTACACAAAAAAACAGACATAATTCTAATAGCAAATGTCCCCCTATGTCTTTACATATAAAACTCTATGAAAAATATTGCTTCTGATGTTTGATAAAAAGTACAATTATCAACAAAGGGTATGAGCATCATTTTAGTGTTTGATGCTTTATTTAAAGATAATTACGGTAATGTAAATATGTTATACATTTTGTAAATAAAATTTTAGTATGTATTAAACAAACCCGTTTTTCAAACAAATTCTTGAAGTTGAAGCAGAATCTTTTTGGATTTGCAAGCTAGCCTGTTTACAGCCTGTTTCGCTTAATGAAGCTCTTGTACTATGATGTTAACTCCATACCTTGGTTTATTTGGTATATTTTATGTAGGTTACTAAACAGAATATTTATGTTATATTAAGCACTTAATTAGATTTTTACTGCAAGTATTTATCATGAATTTTAGAAATCATTATGCACTAATTAGTGAATTGTGGTGGATCAGTAACTCCCATTTCCATGGTGACCATCTAGTCTTTATCCTGTTTATTTATAAGTTTAATGTGTTTGTATGTTACTATGTTACCTTATTTATACTTTCATTTTGACTATTTGACTATTTGATTTGTGGCAAAGATTTCCTTTCAATTGCTTTTCTTGACACTATTTTCTGTTATTAATCTTTTGCTCCTGATGGTGCACATAGCCTTTAAGTAATTTTCCATTGGGTTTTTCTATCTCAACAAAATAAAAAAATTAATAAAATCAGATATGCCTCCTGATCTTCTCTCTTTAACCCCTTCCCGACATGTGACGTACTATTAAGTCATGGAAGTCAGTGACTTCCCGCATTTTGACGTAATAGTACATCATGGTGATATGGCGGGCACTGGAGCGGTGCACGCCCGATCACTGCAGGGGTCCGGCAGCCCTGACAGTCCCCTGCTGTATCCGCTGGCATTGCTGTTTACAGCAATGCCAGTGGATTAACCCCTTCTATGCCATGGTCAGTGCTGACTGCGACATAGAAGGGGTTTGCTGCGGGTGAGGGAGCCCATCGAGTCCCCGGGCTGCTGTGGCGGGGACCCGATGTATGACAAGGCAGCCCAATGCCGTGCTGAGGCTGCCCAATGCCTTGCATGGCATCGGGACCTACCTTTTACGGGTCCCTAGGAGATCCAGCCTCAGGCTGGGTCCCCTAAGCAACCTGTTAGTGTATTACTCTGTGTAATATGATAACAGGCAATGCATTACAATACAGATGTATTGTAATGCATTGCAGAGGGGATCAAACTCCCAAAAGTTGAAATCCCAAAGTGGGACAGAAAAAAAGTTTTTTAAAAAGTTTTTAAAAAAGTATTTTAAATTTTAAAAAAAATTTCAAGTAAAAAAAAAAAAAACGCCCCTTTCCCCAGATTTCATAATAAAAAATAGAAAGAAAAAAAAAGGAAAAACAGGAATAACGTATCTCCGCGTCTGTAACGACCGGCTCTATAAATATAATCACCTGACCCACCCTGTCCGATAAACACCCTAAAAAAATAAGTAAAAAGTGTGTCAAAAAAGCCATTTTTGTCACCTTACATCACAAAAAGTGCAACACTAATCGATCAAAAAGACGTAGGTATGTCTCAGAAAATGGTACCAATAAAACTGTCACCTCATCCCGCAAAAATTAGACCCTACATAAGAAAATCGATAAAAAAAAAAGAAAAAAAAACTATAGCTCTCAGAACATGGAACATGAAATAAATAAGAAAAAGTACATATTAGGTATCACCGCATCCGTAACAACCAGCTCTATACAAATATCACATGACCTAACCCCTCAGATGAACACCATAAAAAAAAAATCAATTTTTGTCACCTTACATCACAAAAAGTGCAACACCAAGCGATCAAAAAGGATTTTTCAAAAAAGAGACCCTAAAAAGAGACCCTACCTAAGACAATCGGTCAAAAAATAAAAAAGCTATGGCTCTCAGACTATGTAGACACTAAAACATCATTTTTTTTGTTTCAAAAATGCTATTATTGTGTAAAACTTAAAAAAATAAGAAAAAGTATACATATTAGGTATATCCACATCCGTAACAATCTGCTCTATAAAAATATCACATGACACCCCTCAGGTGAACGCTGTAAAAAAATAATAATAAAAACTGTGCCAAAATAAACAAAAAAATTGGTCACTTTGCCCCATAAAGTGCAATAATGAATGAATAAAAAAAATTATATATACCTAATGGTACCAATAAAACTGGCACCTTATCCCCTAGTTTCCAAAATGGGGTCACTTTTTGAGAGTTTCTACTGTAAGGGTGCATCAGGGGGCTTCAAATGGGAAATGGCATCTAAAAACTAGTCCAGCAAAATCTGCCTTTCAAAAACCATATGGCGCTCCTTTTCTTCTGCATCCTGCCGTGTGCCCTTACATCAGTTTACGACCACATGTGGGGTGATTCTGTAAACCGCATAATCAGGGAAATAAATATTTAGTTTTGTTTGGCTGTTAACCCTTGATGTGTTAAAGAAAAAAATGGATTAAAATGGATAATCTGCTAAAGAAGTTAAATTTAGAAATTTCATCTCATAGAAACATAGAAACATAGAAACATAGAATGTGTCAGCAAATAAGAACCATTTGGCCCATCTAGTCTGCCCAATATACTGAATACTATGAATAGCCCTTGGCCCTATCTTATATGAAGGATAGCCTTATGCCTATCCCATGCATGCTTAAACTCCTTTACTGTATTTGCAGCTACCACTTCTGCAGGAAGGCTATTCCATGCATCCACTACTCTCTCAGTAAAGTAATACTTCCTGATATTACTTTTAAACCTTTGCCCCTCTAATTTAAAACTCTGTCCTCTTGTACAACTTGTGGAATTCTTGTGGAACACCTAAAGGGTTAACAAAATTAGTAAAATCAGTTTTGAGTAACTTGACGGGTATAGTTTCTACAATGGGGTCATTTATGGGGAGTTTCCACTATGTAAGCCTCACAAAGTGACTTCAGACCTGAAATGATCCTTAAAAAGTGGGTTTTGGACATTTTCTTAAAAATTATTTCTAAACTTCTAAGCCTTCTAACCTCCTAAAAAATAAAATGACATTTACAAAATGATGCCAACATAAAGTAGACATATGGGGAATGTTAAGTAATACATATTTTATAAGGTTTCACTTTCTGTTTTAAAAGCAGAGAAATTGAAATTTAGAAAATTGCGATTTTGTCAACATTTTTCTCAATTTTTGGTAAATTTGGGATTTTTTCATAAATAAAGGTGAAATATATTGACTCAAATTTATGACTATCATGAAGTACAATCTGTCACGAGAGAACAATATCAGAATGGCTTGGATAAATAAAAGTGTTCCAAAGCTATTGCCACATAAAGTGACACATGTCAGATTTGCAAATGACCTGGGCAGAAGTGCGAAAACTGGCCTGGGGTAGAAAGGGTTAACCTGTTTATTGCTTTACTTTATTACTTTATTTGTTTTCCATTGTTCCCTTATGTTATAAATGATTTATGCAACATAACAAGTAGAGATAAACGAAGTTATCAAAAATTTGATTTGGCTGCTTTGCTGAATTTTACAAATTTTACGAATAACTTTGCCACAAACCGCATTTCTTTGTAACTAGCTGGTGCAATGACAGGGAACCCCTCAGATAATGTGTCCTTCGCTGTTCACGGCATTTGAGATGAATATTAAGCTCTTTCAGGGGTTGATCAACAACAAAAAAGGTAATTCATACTTACCTTAACCATTTGAGTACAAAGAGGCTGTTTCGGCCATCTTGCTTGAAGATCCAGCGCAAAATCTCACACAGTGCATGATGACATCATCACGTCGATTGGCGTGGTGGCATCATACGTCAGCATGCACGAGATTTTGCGTGGGATCTTCAAGAAAGATGGCTGCAGTGGCCTCTTTACACTCAAATGGATGAGGTAAGTATGATTTATTTTTACAGCTATTTTAGGAAAAATCGATTCCTTACCACAAAGCATGAGGAAATTCAGCTCCACTTCTTGAACTTAGATTCGCTCAACACTAATAACATGATAGCAGCATTGTTCAACAAACAATTCTAAATAGCTAGAAAATTAAGCTGACAGTAGCTCCTGACACAAATATCAAGCTGCAAACTAGACTTTTTTTATATAGAGGACCAAAGAGAAAACACCTACTGTAGATAAACACCAGATACATGACTAGTGATGGACGAACATCAGCCGGGACTATTCGCGCTCGCGGCAGGCCCCATTCACAGTAATGGCAGGCGAACCTGAAAAACATTCAGACCATATTTGCAGCCAGCAAACACGTACAAGAAGTACACAAATAGTCCCACACAATGGACATTGATATACCAGGGGGGGTTATTGGCAAAGTTTATTAAAAAAATGCATACGTTAACGGACGCCACTGTACGGCATCAGTCTGAGGCATCTGTTAACGCATACATTTTTGGTATGCATCAAATGGATGGCAAAAATAGGATGTGAACCCAGCCCTAGTGTCAGAATAAGCACCAGTACACAGCGGAGCAGCGTGTTGGAGAGGGGAGGCCGCCATGTACTGAAAGATCGCTACCTGGTAGTCAGGGATGAGGACTGTGTTTCCCAAGGATCATTTTCTACTGGGAGATACAGGGCACAGTATAATACACTAGAATCTATATAATATAAAGGTATTAGCCCTTCCCCCGAATAATAATACAATTAGGTGGTCATTTATTATATAGAAATACATCTATGTTAGACGTATTTCTGACACAGATTGTGGCGCAAAGGTCCTTAGAACCGCAATCTGCATATTTTTCCCACTCATGCCAGGTCTAAAAAAGGATGACTTGGGCAGGGAAAGGGATACAGTTATGGCCATCCAGTTACTGGATACCACCACCATACATTGACCGGATAACACCTCTGTGCAGTGACTGGATAACACCGCCATACCGTGACCGGATAAAAGGGTATAAGAGGGCACAGTACAGGGAATGACTAGGGGCACTGCGCAGGGTGTGGTAAGAGGGCACAATGCAGGATATAAGGGGGTACAGAACGGGGTCAGGGGCACAGTCACATGAGATTAGAAAGTCGTTATGGTGAATTTGGTTCATATGCCACCATAATGAGAGGCAGAGGAGTGAGACAGGGGTGTGATTATGTGGCTAGAGATAAAAAATGTAACTGTCGGCCAGTACAGGCCCCAAAAATTAGGCAATAGGCATTAACCTGACAGAAAAGAACTTTGGATTCTGTGGCTGGAGGTACATTAGGCGGTCACAGGATAACAATGTAACTGTCGGCCAGTACAGGCCCCAAAAATTAGCCAATAGGTAGGGTTGAGCAAACCCGAAAAGTTCGGGTTCATACTGAACTTCAGGATTTTTGGACCCCGGACCCGAACCTGAACATTTCAGTAAAAGCTCGGGTTCGGTGTTCGGCGATTTATTGGTGCTTTTTGAAAGGCCGCAGAGCAGCCAATCAACAAGCATTTAACTCTGTGCCCTTTGAAGCAATCACAGCCATGCCTACTAATGGCATAGCTGTGATTGGCCAGTGCAACATGTGACCCAGCGCTGCACGTCACTCTGCTGTGCTTAGTGTAGGGATAGGATGCTGCTGCTGTAAAGGAGAGAATAGGAAAGAATCTTTAATCTGAAATGCTTGTTAACTCAGCGATCTACATAGATTTAGTTTTGTGGG